>NC_064850.1:11345000-11645000 GCF_024139225.1 Suncus etruscus | reverse complement strand
AGATGAGGTGATTTAGGACTGGATGAGACACATCTGGGCTTGTGGAAGGCCCCAGTCAGGGCAGACTGAATCAGAGAATGATTCCTACAGGTCCTACTCAGAAGGAGTGTGCATATGTACATGTGTGTGTATGTGTAAGCATGTGATGATAGTGTGATGTGTGTGGTAATGTGCAATGGGAGAGGAGAAGAGAGCTTGGTATATGGTCTATACCCCTTTTTTTGTTTGTTTTGAGGCCATACTGGTGACACTCAGGGGTTACTCCTGGCTATGTGCTCAGAAATCGCTCCTGGCTCGAGAAACCATATCCACCACAGGGGATCGAACCAGGTCCGTCCTGGATCTACCACATGCAGGACAAACGCCGTACTGCTGTGCTATCCCGCCGGCCCTTAAATTTTCCTTTTTCTTTAACCAGTTGGAGTTGGGCTTCAGTCATTTGCAAGTGAAAGAGCCCTAAGTAAAAAAATGGATTGAAGGTCTTTTCTAGAGAAATGAGCTTTAGGCTGAAACTCTGAAAGACCTAGGTTTCAGCACTGGCTCTGTGACAAATCAGGCTCGTGACCTTGGGCAAGTGACTCATTTTTTGGGGGGAAAGGGGTTTGGGCCACACCCGTTTGACGCCCAGGGGTTACTTCTGGCTGTGTGCTCAGAAATCGCTCCTGGCTTGGGGGGGACCATATGGGATGCCAGGGGATCTAACAGCAGTCCGTCCTATGCTAGCGCTTGCAAGGCAGACACCTTACCTCTAGCGTCACCTCTCCGGCTCCAAGTGACTCATTTTTGTTGGACTCAGTTTCCCCATTTGTAAACAGAGAAGTGTTTCTTGGACATTCAATAAAATTCCTTTCACCACCAACCATTGTTAACATTTTATAGAAGCAGACTCTTTATTCCCAAATGTGAAAAGAACAAGACTTTGAAATTGAAAATGAAATGAATGTCGACTCTAGGAAAATTCACTCTGTTGTTTGTATTTCCCCAGATTGTACAGGCTAGAGAGAAATCTCTTAGGATGCTTGGAATTTGGTGACTAAACTCCCAAGTCCATCTTCTGTGGAAGGAATAATCAATCACTCATACCTGCATAATTTTTCAAAGTTGTCTGAAATGTCAGTAGCCCGCCCCCTCTTTTTTTTTTTTTTTTTTTTTTTTTTTTTTTTTTGGTTTTAGCTTTTTTGGGCCACACTCAGCAATTCTCAGCGTTTACTTCTGGCTCTGTGCTCAGGATCTGGTGTGATTGGGGATGCCAGGGGTTGAATGCAGATAGGTTTCATGCAAGGTAAGCACCCTAAATTGTCAGTAGCCCCTTTCTTAGCCTTCTCATCCTTCTTCCATATGAAGAGAATGAAATTATTCATTAAACAGCTATTCCCCCAACTGCCACAGTGCTAATGGTCTCATTAAATATCTAGCAACATGAGGGCCTTTACTTGTGCTCTTCGTGCCATTGATCAAGCTTTGGGCTTCTGGGTTTGAGACCTTCACCTCTATAATCTCACCTTTTTCTTGCAGAGGTCCTCTAGGAAAAGTGTTTCTTACTCTTTTTTTTTTTTTTCTTCTTGGTTGTAGAGAATCCACACCCAGTGGTGCTCAGTTCTCACTCCTGGCTCTACCTTCAGGAATCACTTCTGGCAGACTTGGGGACCATATGAGGTGCTGGGAATCCAACATGGGTCAGCCATGTGCCAGGCAAACATTATCCACTATATTATCTCTCTGGCTTATGTATTTCTTTTTTTTTCTCATAGCGATTTAACTACAGGTTAGAGGTTTCACAAAGCTAGTTGGATTTTAATATGAGTTTCTTTGACTTTAAAGACTCTAAAGTCTCTAAAAACTCTAAAGTTTGTTTGGGGGTGACACCCAGCAAAACTTAAGCTATGTCAGTACTTAGAGAGAGGTCACTCTCAGAGGTGCTCAGGGAACTATGCAGTTCCCCAGGATCTGGCTCAGGTCACTTTCATGTCAAACATACTTTCCAGCTCTTTGAGTCATCTCCCCAACCCCTGAAGCCTTGATTTTTAGTCCTTAAAGAAAAGAGGGCTTGTATTCCATGTTGTCAGAGTATAAAGCTCTCAGAGAAGGGAAGGAAGTCCTCATGGGACCAGGTCAGGTAAGAGCTGACCAGCGCCATCCAAATTTCTTACTTTCTCAGTTCCTATTCCAGCTCTTCTAGAAGGAGATCCAAAGAGGGTATGTAAAATACAAATTTTCAGGGGCCAGAGAGATGGTATAATGGATAAGGAACTTGCCTTGCACATATTGAATCAATTTCCATTTCCAACCATCACGACGTTTGACCACTCAAGCATCATCAGGAATGATTTTGAGCATAGAGCTAAGAGCCCAGAGACAATTGAGTTGAGGGCCATAAGGACTGGCCTTGACTCACAATATTGACTCATAATATGAAGCTCACTACAAAAAGTGGTGAGTGCAGTTAGGGAAATAACTACACTAATAACTAGCATGACTATCTTTTTTTTTTTTTTTTTTGGTTTTTGGGTCACACCCAGGGGTTACTCCTGGTTCTATGCTCAGGAATCACCCCTAGCAGGCACAGGGGACCATATGGGATGCCCACCGTCCTTCTGCATGGAAGGCAGACGCCTTACCTCCAGGCTATCTCTCTGGCTCCTAGCATGACAATCGTAATGAGTGAGAGAAGTAGAATGCCTGTCTCGAATACAGGCAGGGATTGGGAAGGAAGGAGGGGGGGCATTGGTGGTGGGAATGTTGCACTGGGGTGTTCTGTTTATGAATAAAACCCAACTACAATCATGCTTATAATTATGGTGCTTAAATAAAGATTTCATAGAAATAAAATAAAATAAAAAGAGTAAACCCTGAGCATTGCCAGGAGTGCCCCCCCTTAACAAAAAAAAAAAAAGAAAGAAAGAAAGAAAAGAAAAGACATTTTGAGAAAAGGACAAGGGCACAAGAGTCCTTGTCCAGGAGCAAGACAAGATGTCTCAAAACCTGAGAGTCCAGGCTTAGGAGCCATGGTTAGGTGACTCCAAGTACAAGATTTGGGAAAGATGCCTCTAGGCTTGGGGGTAAAGAAGGGGAGACTTCTTTCTCCCAAAGAAGAAGACCCAAAGTCAGGTTTACTCCTTGGTGTTTTTCTCAGCCCTGACACTCAACCTAGTTTTCCTAGCTTGTAAAATGGGGTTACCAGTGTAGAAAGATGATACCCAGCTACCAACCCCAAATAAAGGTGTTCTCCTAACTTTCACCTTCCTAAAACCACTTCCTTTAATATGTAAAAGCCCACCTGGATCACTCTTTTCTGCCCCACCCTGGTGGATTTTGTTCTAGATAATGAAGAGAAGCAGTTCTGGCTTTGGGCAGAGGCAGAAAAAGCATGAGACAAAGGCCACGGATGCCATAATTACCCTTTCCTGACTGGCTTGGTATTATTTTTTTCACCTCAACCCTGCTTCTTCAGACCCGGCTGTGTGGGGCTTAGAAATATGGTGCCTGAGGTGATCTCACACCTTGTGGGTTTAATCTTACAATTGGCGCCCGAACAGGGACCTGAACCCAGGATCCACCGATTGCTTCTTCAGACCCGGCTGAATGGTGTGTAGAAATATAGTGCCTGGGGCTGTCTTACAACTCATGAATTTTTATTTTACATACCAGGACTTGTCCAAGAGGCTGAAAGGAACAGGTGGTAATGACTTTTGCCTTTGGAGTCAGGTCAAGACTAAAGACCTTGGGGCTGGAGAGATAGCACAATGGTGTTTGCCTTGCAAACAGCTTATCCAAGACCTAAGGTGCCTCGTTAGGATCCCAGCATCCCATATGGTCCCCTGTGCCTGCCAGGAGCTATTTCTGAGCAGATATCCAGGAGTAACCCCTGAGCACCGCCAGGTGTGGCCCCCCCTCAACAAAAGGCTAAAGACCTGGTCTATTCCCATGCACTCTTCTCCTCTGGGTCACTCCCAGTGACCTCCATCCAACCAATCTCCATCATATGACTTAGGTAAAAGGCTCAGGTAGAGCAGGAAGTCTGAGGCTCTCCCTCTATCTAGCCCATCAGCCAATCCTTGAGGATGCCTCCAGACAAAACTCAAGTCCCCAGGCACTACCCCTCCATCTGAACTTCTGGCCACCTGAATGCTCACATGCTCCCATTCCTATCCCAATGAATGAATTCCTGTTCTTTCCATCTTCCTAATCTCAGGCCTACAGCCAAAATCTGTGTTTTGTGCTCAAAATCCTCACATAAGGGGGATCGGGGAGAGCTCAGGGTCAGAACTTCTTCCTTGCAAGAGTAAATGCAAGTTTGAACCACCCCACATTACAGTCCTGGTGATAGCAGGAAGGCCCAACAAAGCGTGTGGTTTTCAGGCACACCTCAAGGAAATGTGTGACTCCTGGGAAAGCCTGTGGAAAAGTAGATTAACTGCAGTAAGAGCAACAAAGTGGGAGGGAAGACAATGTTCAAAATACACACCTCAAGCTAGTATGGGTGCAGCTGGCCTGGTTAGGTTTAAGCACTGCATCTGGTCCCCAGCACAGCCAAAAGTCACTTCCGAGCACAGAGCCAGGAGGAAACCCTGAGTTCCACCAGATGTGGCTCAGAAACCAAAAACAAAATAAACATATAAAAAACATGCCTCAATGATTGTACTCAGAAAAAAAAAAAAACACCCAAATTTGACCTGACTGACCTGAGCCCTACCCACCTCTCCAAGCTTCTCTGGCACATATCTTGCCCTCACCCATGACACCCCAATAAAGTAGTGGCCAGAGTACACTAAGCTATTTTCTTATGCAAGTCCCTTAGCACCTGCTGTTCCCTGTCACTGGCCTTCTGTATCCATTAGCTCCAGGAGCCTTCCCTGATCATCTGCTCTGAAGCAGCATTCCACTCATTTCTTTCTTGTCTCCTTTTGGGAGGCTTCCAAAGTGGCACTCAGGAGAGCCAGGAGACACTCCCGGCCATACGTGGCCTAGCAGGCCAGCAGTTCAAAGGGAGGACTGAGGACATAGTGTTACTGGGGACCCCCTGGGTCACCTTGGCTCTGTTTGGTGAGTAGGAAAAAGAGGTTCCAATGTGACTCTAGAAATGCTAGGAGGTCTCAAACCCCGGCCAGGTTTATACCTTGTTCCCAATAATACCCCTGTACTGTCAACCATCAATGCATTCCTTCCTATCATAGTCCTTGTTTATCTCCCTCACTCCTCATAACTTATTTATGTCTCTTGGTGACTCTGCTGCCTTCATTTGTTGTCCTCCCACGAGGCTAGGGTCATGCTGTCTGTTCCTAACCAGAGCTTCCTGGCAGGGCTTTGGCATAGCCAACACTCAAGAAATATTTTTATGGCCAGAGAAATAGCACAGCAGTAGGGCGTTTGCCTTGCACACAGCTGATCCAGGACAGATGGTGGTTCGAATCCTGGCATCCCATATAGTCCCCCGAGCATGCCAGGAGCAATTTCTGAGTGCAGAGCCAGGAATAACCCCTGAGTGCCACTGGGTTTAACCCCAAAACAAAACAAAACAAAACTAAATAAATGTTTTTGATGAAAGTCCATTACAGGAGTCATGATCAAATCCCAACTCAGGGTCTTTGCTGCCCTCCTGATCCACTCTTCAGCTTCATTCATGAATCAGCCTATTGCATTGGAATCTGGGAAAGGGTGAGATCGTCTCTCTGGGTTGGTCTCAGACCACATGGAGGAATTTGTGAAAGGTTTGGAGGTGATATTGTGGAACTTCTGTCTAGAGCCCAATCTACCTTAAGGAGAGATGCCCCTGTGCTGAACCATGCAAGGCTGCCAAAGACTATACCACCCAAGGGAGCAGCTCTGAGATAGATTCCCTAATATTTCAGGGCCAGGAAACACAGTGCTGGTTTTCCAGAAGACATTCATTTGCTCCCTCGAGACTTCAGAAGGATAATGAAACTTGGTCCCCATTGGAAAGCTCAGTGGCCAAAAGAACCTGCCATGAAATCAAGAAACCATGAGTTCACTTCCCCTGTGCCATCCACCTATGCAAGGCAAGGACCTGTGGCAGCACCACCACTACAAAATAGGTAATCTGTAGTGCCAAGTTGCGTCTGTGAGCATGACAAATAAAATGGGTGACACCATGACGAAAGCTGTTCCATCACTACAACCAGAAATGCAAACCCCCAATGAGTACTGTGTGAGCAATACAGCACACTTCTTCTCAAAGAACTACAAATAAAATTATACACAAGCATCTCAACTAAATGAGTGTAACCCCCCTAGGGAATGCAGGTGCAAGCACCGAAACCCTGGCAGGCACCAGCATCAAGCGAGTGCAAATTCCCCTCATGACAATTGCACCAGAGGGATGGGAAGAAGGAAAAATACAATCAAATTTAAAAAAATTAATTCATTTAACAAAAGAACAAATTCTTGGGTATGTTTCCAGACTAGGTCAGGCTCCCACCCCACTGTCCACCCACTGAGTCGGCCTCTCCACACCCACTCAGCCTCTCACTGGCTGGCATGCTGGGCATTTGACCAGGCTTCTTGCAGGAGGTTGGCCAACCTTGACTGGACAGTAGTATCTTGTGACAGCCACAGACGCTGGCAAGCAGCCATAAAGCTCCGGGCAAGAACGGAACTGAAGGTTCCAGGAAAGAGGTTTTCTGTGGGAGACTGAGCTATGGCTGTGTTTCTGGGCCTTGGGGATCAGCCTGCAGGGAAGTCAGTCCTCTGGGGACCAGAGAGCAAAGCTGTATTAGCAACACACCCCATCAGAAACTGCTTGACTGTCCCCATCATTCTTCCCTCTAACTCTTTCCCTCCCATCCCTGCACTACTTGGCACAGAACTCTGACAGGAACACAGAAGCCCACAAAGCCAGGGCCAAGGCCATAGTGGGTGGTGATTATGGGGATGCCAGGTCTTAGACCAAACCCAAAGCAGAAAAGGCTGATGTCACCTTGGGTTCAGGGAAGGAAAAGGGCAGGAGGTAACATTTAGATTTATTTTTTTGAGGCAGGAATTCTCAAAATTATTGATGGGTTGGTGCATATAGACAGTATAGGAGTTATAGGTTTTATTTTATTTTATTTTATTCCTACCATACTCCCCCTTATCCCACCAAAGCACAGCCAGGAGTCATTCTGAGCACAGAGTCAGGAATAGATCCCAGCACCTATGAGTGTGACCTAAACTCTTCCACCCCATCCCCTAAAAATGTTATTGTAAGATTTTGCTAAGTCTTCAAATGATCTTCCTAGGAATCTAAGTAATGAATAAAACTGAAACAACTGTGATAGATTGTAGGGAGATTCTAAACTGTGTTCAAAGTCTAGGGAATACTTGGGGTTCTATGCTAGGTTTGAGGATGAGGCGCTAGTCAGACTTTGTGGGCAAGGATTACTAGGATTACCCCAATGGTGCTTTGGCTTATGGTGGATTTTTTTCCCTTCTTTTTTCTAGTGGTGGTCAGGGTTTACTTCTAGCTCTGCATTCAGAGATCACTCCTAGAGATGCTCAAAGGCCATATGGGATGCTGAATAGAACCCGAGTTAGCCGTGTGCAAGGTAAGTGCCCTTACCCACTGTAATTTCTCTCCAGCTCCTATGATAGATTTTTTTTGGGGGGCCACACCCGGCATTGCTCAGGGGTTACTCCTGGCTGTCTGCTCAGAAATAGCTCCTGGCAGGCACGGGGGACCATATGGGACACCGGGATTTGAACCCGGTGGATCGGCTGCTTGCAAGGCAAACGCTGCTGTGCTATCTCTCCGGGCCCCCTATGATAGATTTTTAAAAAACAAGTTGGGGAGTTGGTTGGACCATATTAGGTTGTGCTCAGGCTTCCTCCTGACTCTGTGCTCAGGGATCACTCCTAATGGTGCTCACCAGACTATGTGGTGTCAGGGATCAAATTTGGGTCACTTGCATTCTCGTCAATTCCTGTATTATCTCTCAAGCCCTTGAAAATAATTTAGAAGACAAACTACAACACAATGACCACTGTAAGACTCCAATCCCTTTGTTCTGTTGTGGTTACTGGCCTATGGGCCTCACACATGTGCTTTTTGGAGTGCTCTGGGCAGTCATTATTACTCCTTGCTCTGAAATCGTGCATGCTCAGAGGCATGCCTGCAAACAATCTTCTGTTCTCAAATGCCCTCAGAATTTTCCTTAAGTTTAGTGACTCTCAAATTGACCTGCTTTGGTGAATGACTATCTTTTTGATTTGTTTTGTGTTTGGTTTTGGTTTTTTGGCCACACCCAGGGCCAGCGTTCAGGGGTTATTCCTGGCTCTGTGCTCAGAAGCTGCTCCTGGCAGTTACAGGGATGCTGGGATTCGAACTACTGTCTGTCCTGGATCAGTTGCCTGCAAGGCAAACAATCATAGCTGTGCTATCTCTCTGGCCTTGAATGACTATCTTGGCCCCTTCTGAGAGTCCAATTCCTGGCTCAAAATTGTGACTGAGGAACCTGCGTTTCTAGAGACACCCTAGGATTGGGGCTGTGGAGGGTCCTTCCACATCACTTGAGAGACACAGACCATTGTCAGCTGGTGGTTTTCTGTATAAATAGAAATGCAGTGAAAATGATGTAGAAATGATTCCCTTCCCTTTCACATTATTTTTTTAAGACATGCTCTAAATACAGTGCTATGGAATCCAAGGATAGGAATGGTTTTGTAGTTTTTGCCAAATTCATCTCCAGGGAGTTTGAATAATTGAACATGAAGTTTTAGCATTTAAATATATTTTTGTAACAACATAAAAGTTGCTCAGATAGCAAATTCAAAATGTATAGTTGCTCATTTTTCTAAGTAAAGCATCATGTGTTGAAAAATACTTATTTCCGGTGCCTGAGAGATAGCATGGAGGTAAGGCATTTGCCTTGCATGCAGAAGGATGGTGGTTCAAATCCCAGCATCCCATATGGTCCCCCGAGCCTGCCAGGAACGATTTTTGAGCGTAGAACCAGGAGTAACCCCTAAATGCTGCCGGGTGTGACCCAAAAACCAACAACAACAAAAAACTTAGTTCCTTTGACTGTGTATTATAAAAGGACGGGTGCTGGCGTTTTATATTTATATCATTTCATTAGCTATTTAGAATAAAAAAACTTTATTTGATACATATATTCACAACCCTATTGCTTTGATTTTTGTATATATTTTATTACAATCTATGGGACAAAGGTTTTTAAAAACACACTTGGATACAGCAATCCTGTTCCTGATATCTATTTTATCAATGATCAAAATGTTTTCTCCTCATCACAGATGAAACACATTTCTTTCACTATTTCCTTTTCAGTGTTTTAATTACCTATTTGAAATGTACTGCAGTGCCTGATATGAAAAATAAGAATCTAAATTAATTCTGGCCCATGATGATTGTTCACCATTTAGATATCTGTTTACTAATGTTGCCTTCTTATAGTATTGTGTTGTTTATTATTCATTTTACATAAAGTCCCTAAATAATTTCAGTTATGTTTCCATTAAGTCTTCCGATTGCTTTTGTCAATTTTTCTTGTTTTTACTCTGATAGAGTATGGCCACTTATTTTTAAATTCTCCCCAAACATTTTGAGTATTTTTTCCATTAATGCTAGATGAATTTTACTATTGACTAACCTCTGTGTCGCTTCTCATGTGTTTTCCATTTATTTGGTGTCCCTACATACATACACCCCAAACCTCTATTTCATTATAATTTAACTCTAAATTTTATAATCAAGATTAAGATACAATTATTTATTCCATTGTAAATGTCTTCCTTTACCTACCTTTAAATTTTCTTTGGAAAAAAAAAACCATTTACCTCCAGTTAAATTAGATGCCAACAGTTATTTGGGTAGTCAGGAATCATTCTTGTGAATAAGCCAGTCCATACCCTCCACTCCATCTTTTCTCCCTTCTCTCCATCACATTCTTACTTTCACTGACATGTTCACTAGCACACATATATTTTGATCCACAAGCTACATAGATAACATGACAAGCTTTCCCCCTCCCCTTCCTTAAACCTGTGTTTCAGCCTATGAGCTACTCTGAAGGGACCTCAATGTGTTTTATTTCTTTTTATTTTTCTCCTTATATGATAATAGAATTGTCCTACCCTGATACCTGCCTGCTTTAGCTAGTAGTTATAGAAGAAACTTGGCATTCTAGAAGTGCTATCTTTATGTGGTGGAGCAGGAAGATCACTCAATCTTCTACTAGGTTAATATTACTACTTCAACTAGGTTAATGCTACTACTAGTATTGGTTCAAAATTCAAGTCCACCTCAGATTCTCAAAATGTTACCTTTTTGGAGATAGGGTCTCAATAGATGTTTTTAGCTCAGATGCCATTGTGTCTGAATGACTGTGGGTCCTAGTTCTCATGAATGATACCTTTGTAGGAGAAATCAGACAGACACATGACCACCAGAAGCTGGGAGAAAAAGTCAAGAACAGCTTCTCCTTTAAACTTCACCCTTGCTGACACTTGGCTTATAGAATGGGGAAGATAATATAATGTTTGGTTAGTTAATTTTGGGGTTGAGTGCCACACATGGTGATAATCAGGATTTACTCCTGACTTTGTGCTCAGGGATTGCTCCTGATGGGGCACAGGGGACCATATGTGCCACTGGGAATTGAACCTTGCTCAGCCACATGCAGGGCCTACCCCCTAGACTAGTTGGGAGAAAATATATTTCTGATTTCTTATACCACCTTATTTGTGGCCTTTTGTGATAGCAGGCCTTGGAAACTAGACACACACAGAAATCTTGCTGGTGTCTGAAATTGTGCCCTGAGCTGGCGTTTCCTTGGGGGGATTATCTAAAACGCAGAGGAGATTGTCCTTGTAAACCTATCCCAGAGCAGAGAATGAACAGTCTACTCTGGAATGTAAATACTCCAGAAAGGACGAGATTTTTCCTGTTTCCTGACCAACCAGAGGCTCTCTTTGTCGATAGTGAACTATTTATGGCAAATTCTAAGCTCTAAGAACTCGAGACTCTTTCACCTAGGAAGGCTGGTGGCATAATTCAAAGGGTTCTGAGGTTGGGTTCAGATCACTGGGATCTAATCTTGGCTCTGCTCAGAATTCTAAACAGGTTGCTTCACCTCTTTGAGTTAGAATCTCATTCTGTGTAAAGAAATCATAATCTGGGGATGAGGATGGGGGATCATACCAGGTGGTGCTCAAGGACTACTCTGTGCCTAAGGAGGGAACCCCTGGTGTTACTTGGAGGGTACTATAAGCGGTACAGGGAATTCAAACCAGGCCACATGCGCCTTACCTGCTGTACTATCTCTTTAGCCCAGAGATCCCAAATTATGCCTAAATGACTTCAGGAATTTGTGGTGGGATCTGATGAGATAATTTATGGGACACTGCTTTAACTATGAAGCAATGGGCAGATTTTAATGATTAATAATGTTTGCATTGAGATAAGAGACCAGAGAACGGATGAGAGGCATTTCAGTCTGTATTCCTTTTGGTTTCATGTATGTACTGAAAACTATGTGCTGAAAAGTATTATATGTGGGGTTGGGGATATAGCTCTATGACAAAGCAAAGGCCTTGCATGTATGAGTTTTTGGGTTTGATCTTTGGCTCCTCTACCTCCACCCAAAGAGTTAAATGTGCCATAAAGGGAAGAGGAAATACAAATAAAGTTATGTCTGAATTCCAACATGGAGAGGACATCTAGAAAAAGGATTACTGATGTCTCTCTAGTGGGATCCTGTGTCACCGCCACCTCCCTCTCCAGCTTCCTGTGTTCATGGAACACAGTTCAGTTCACCTCTCCTAAAGCAATATTTACTTGCCCCTGTTCACTCAGAGTTTGGAAAGTATAACTTGGAATCTTGTCTTCTCATAAATCTCAGATTGCTCAGCTTCTGTTTCTTGAAAAAAGAAAAAAAAAAAGAACCCTCTTGCTAAGTGGTTTGGTTAACCTGTAAGATTGTGTACAGACAAAGCCATATTTAGTGTGGCATTTTTCCGTAGTATTTTATCTCAGGCTTGTCCCAAAGCCATAGCAAGAGATAACTGCTTTATTTTGAGTCCCCAAGGGTCCGAAATGGGAGGCTGAGTCTCACACTCTGCTTAATGCAGCCTTCCACTCAACCCCCAGGGGACACATCCTGACATCTATGGGTTTTTCCTGTTGACCTTAGGTCCCAGCACAGTCTGTGATGCTTGCCCTGGACCACTGATTGAGAAACTACTCTTCACCACCGGTCTGCCACCAGTTGTCACCACTGGCCACCTCTAGCATTGTACTCCTTAATCCTTAATTCTGGTCAATGTGACTTTTTGCTTGGCTTGTCCTGCCCATAGAGAAAGCCCTCACACTCTCCGCTTCCTTCTTTGGGGTGGTGGACTTGGAGCAAGTCACAGGAATGTCCTTTCAGCTCTGCTATACAACCCTCTTCCAGAACCAGTCACTGGTTCTGGTTTTGTTCCTGAGGCAGGACTGCCAGTCTAGGATCTTGCTCATCTGTTGTCATATCTTCCCCTCCCTATTCCCTAATGCTAGTGCCAGAAATCTAGTTTTCCTGCTTCCAGCTCTATGGGGATGAGCCCAGACTACACACAAGATTTTTTTGTTTATTTTTGTTTTCTGGGCCACACTGGATAGTGCTCAGAGGTTACTTTTGGCTTTTTGGGGGGTGGGGTAGGGGAAGGGTTGGGCCATACCCTGTGGCACTCAGGGGTTACTCCTGGCTCTGCGCTCAGATCTCACTCCTGGCAGGCTCGGGGGACCATATGGGATGCTGAGGATTGAACCGAGGTCTGTCCTGGGTTGGCAGTGTGCAAGGCAAATGCCCTATAGCTGTGCTATCACTTGGCCCTATTTATGTCTTTAAACTCAGGAGTCATTTCTGGCAATGCTCAGAGACCATATGGGATGCCAGGAATTGAACCTGGGTTGTCTGTTTGCAAGACAAACACCCTACCTTCTATGCTGCAGCTTCTGAACTCAAGATTTAAGCTGTGTTCCATGGGCACTGTCCATGCCTTAATCCCTCGTAGGGGGAATTTAGAATGTGTGATTAAAGCTAATCTTCACTTGTGAGCACTTGTATCTGAGCCTTGTTCTAACTTGTTCAAGCTTGCTCACTTTTTTTAGCAGAAGTTTTGTAGAGATGCTCGTGGTTCCTGGATAGCTTGTGATCATTTAAAGGCAACTCTTGGAAGGCAAAAGTGATTTGATCCCTACTCCACAGTTTAAAACAGGGGATGTGAGGGCCGAAGCCATAGCACAGAGGTAGGGCGTTTGCCTTGCATGTGGCCGACCTGGGACGGACCTTGGTTCGATTCCGGGCATCCCATATGATTCCCCAAACCTGCCAGGACTGATTTCTGAGTGCAAAGTCAGGAGTAACCCCCGAGCATCACCAAATGTGACCCAAAAACTCAAAAAGAACAAAAACAAAAACAAAAACAAAACCAACAAGGGATGTGAACTAGATCAAATTATTTAATCTCTTAGAAACTTAGTTTCTTCACTTTTTTGTGTGTGTGTGGTTTTTGGGTCACACCTGGCAGTGCTCAGGGGTTATTTCTGGCTCCAGGCTCATAAATTGCTCCTGGCAGGCACGGGGAACCATATGGGACACCGGGATTTGAACCGATGACCTGCTGTATGAAAGGCAAATGCCTTACCTCCATGCTATCTCTCTGGCCCCAGTTTCTTCACTTTTATATTATTTTGTTCGTTTTGTTGAGGGGGATACCAAAACTCAGTAGTGTTCTGGGTTTATTCTTGACTTTGTGCTCTGGTAACTTTTGGTGGGGCTTAGAGTACATTATTTGACTCCAGGCACTGAACCCGGGTTGTCCAAAGGCAAAGCAAACTCTGTGCTATCTCTCTGGTCTCGTTAGCTTCTTTACTTCTAAGATACAAAGGCAAGTCTCAGGGCTGCTGAGGGAATGAAATGAGATAACGCATACCCAGGTTTAGTGTTGCTACCTGGCAAGCAGTAAGCACTTAAGAAATGATAGATGGACCTGAATCCATAAGGTAAACAGAGGGAAATGTAGGCAGAACTCTCCTTGACACTGAAGCTAATGGTATCTTCAGGGATGAAACACCACTAATCAAGCAAGAAGAAGCAGAGATAAACATATAAAACTACATTAAATTGAGGTGCTTCTGCACCTCAAAAAATAAAACCAAAAACCAAAAAACAATGATGATCAGGATACAAAGATAGCCAAGGAATAGGAGAAATTATTCACCCACCACTCATCTGATTAAGGGGTTAATATATAAGGCACTGGTAGAACTTTACCCCAAAGAATTACAACCCCTCAAAAAATAGAGAGAAGAGATGACGGGAAACTTCCTCAAAAAAGAAATTCAGGGGTCCAGAGCAAAAATACAGCACAGCGGATAGGGCATTTTCCTTGCATACAGCTGACCTGGATTCAATTTCTGGTATACCATATGGTCCCCCAAGCTAGTCAGGAGTGATTTCTGCACAGAGTATTCCCTGAGCACTGCTGGGGTGACCCTAAAGTAAAAATAAATATTTTTTTAAAGAAATAGAGGGGCCAGAAAGATAATAGAGTGGTGAGGTGTTTGCCTTGCAAGCAGCCAACACAGGACAGATCATGATTCTATTCCTAGCATCCTATATAGTCCCCCGAGCCTGCCAGGAGCGATTTCTGAGAACAGAGCCAGGAGTAACCCCTGAACCGCTGATTGTGACCCAAAAACCAAAATTAAAATAAAATAAAGAAATACAAATGGCCAAAAGGCATGTGAAAGTATGCTCTGCATCACTAATCATCAGGGAGAAGCAAATCAAAACAACAATCAGGTATCATCTCACAGCACAGAGACTGACAGACATCAAAGAACAAAAACAACTAGTGCTGGCATGAAGGCAGAGAGAAAGGGACCTTCATTGCTGATGGTAGGAATTTCAATTGGCCTGGCCTTTTTGGAAAATAATATGGTCCTTTCTAACATCTGAAGGAAGAGATAAATGAGTGGAATGAGATTTGGCCCTCCACTGAGCCTCCGTGAGAAATGAGGTCCCAGAGAGAGGGTGAAAGTTTCCAGAGTTCTTCGAAGAGGTGGCTGCTTGAAACCCTGGGGGAGAGTGGCCAGAGAGATGATGCAGGAGGTAGGACACTTGCCTTGCATGTGACCATCCCTAGTTTGATTCTTAGCATCACATATGGTCTCCTAAGCACTGCCAGGGAGTGATCTCTGAGCACAGAGCACAGAGTAATCCCTGAGCACGGCTGGGAGTGTCCATTCCCCCTCACACAATCCCCAAAAATCTTGACTGCAGGGCTGAGGCTATGGCTCAAGTGGCAGAAGTCATACCTTGCATGCTCAAATCCCTGGGTTTTATCTCCAGTACCACATGGTCCCCTGACTCCCACCACAATGAGAAGCAAGAAAAAGTTCAAATAACAACCTGACTGCAGATGCAGAGTGACTGGGTTTGAATCTCAAGTCTTTGCCTTATCAGCTCTGTGAACTTGTAGTATTTCACCTCAGCTGAGATAGAGACCAGATATGGCGCAGGACTGAGAAGAAAGTCAGACACATAAAAGTACTATATAGTGCTGGCATTGATCATATGGGGGACAGTGTAGTTAAAGGCAACCTTTTTCTTTGTGCATGTGTTGTGGACAGGGATGAGCCCCTCATGGTGCTAGAGAAATCATGAAAGGCATTGCCCTGCTGGCTGTGGAGGGCAGAGGTGAGTTCCTGTCAGACTCTCTTTGGAGAGTCTCATGTAGATAGTCCCATAACAGCGATAGAAAATGCCTGAAAAAAAAAAAATGGGGCCAGAGCGACAGCACAGTGGATAGAGTATTTGCCTGGCACCCAACCAACTGGGGTTCGATCCCATATGATCTCCCGAGCCTGCCAAGAGTAATTTCTGAGTCCAGAGCCAGAAGTAAATCCCTGAGCACTGCAGGGTGTGACCCAAAAACAAACCCAGAAAAATGTGGTGTCTTACAGTTACTTTAGCCCCTCAGTACAGACCCTGAAGGTATGACTTAAATCAGGTCATCGAAACCCCTGGATGGGCTCATGACTATATTGTCATTGTCATTAACACCTCAATGTAAATGAATTTCTCAAAGTAGCCCAATATCCAAGGGAACCTGGGGAACAATGGCGGAAATCGATGGGAGCTCCGTGTGGGACAGTAGGTGGGGTGATGAGTGGGGGATTCCGGGGTGTAAGTAGGGAAACACCTCACGAATACTGCTCTCCGCAGTTTCCAGGGGGTCCATTGGGCCCTTGGGATCATCGTGTGCAAAGTTTGACTGTCCTCTAGTGGCCACGGGGAGCCACGACACAATTTTATGTCAGTTGTATAATGTAAAGCACTCCAGTACAATAATGCGGCTTTTCTACTGGAATATTCTTCCTGCCCTTTTTTTATATACAGTTTTCAGTTAGCTTTAGCATATCCACCTCCCAACACACACACAGCATCCACCCGAAACACAATATAACCAACCAGTCGCTTCCAACTGCCCCAGACATTCATCTTCCAAGTTCCATGGGCTTATCTCATTCCTTCTAATAGGTACAGGAAGAACTGGGTGACCCCAAACTCTCAGAAGCCTGAGGCCCCATGCTGCAGAGCAGCAGTGTGCTAGGATGAGGGGTGGTCCCTGTCCTTTCCCTGCTCTTCACACCGTGATCCCAGCTGCCCCCTCAAACCTCAGCACCAAACTGTTGGAGGTTTCTGCTTCTGAGCCAGCACCTCAAGACTTTCTGTTCTTCTTTAAACGCCTTCTTCCATCCCCACTTTCACACTCTGAAACCATACTCTGGCTGCCTTCAGCCCCTCAGCCATGGTAATCACTGTTGATCAGGAGAGAGACAAGCCAAAGGAAGTGTCCAGAAAATTTCAGAAGCTCTTAATGCAGAGGCTGGAGCAATAGCACAACAAGAAGGGTGTTTGCCTTGCATGCAGCCAACCTGGGTTCAATCCTTGGCATTCCATATGGTCCCCTGAGTCTTCTAGGAGTGATTTCTGAGCTTAGAACCAGGAGCAACCCCTGAGTGCCCCTGAGTGTGACCTCCAAACCAAAAATAAATAAATAAATCATTGTTGAACATTTACTTTTTTAAAAAAAGAATGCATCCATGCATTCATGGTCTTCAGCTCCTAACACTGTCAAGATCATTAAAAACCCCAACCATGTTTTATCTTCTCCCTCATGCAGCAAAAGTCCTAGAGAATATTGCTGTGACTAGTTTTCCACAGAAAACTCTTCTAAGAGTCACATTGAATATTTTAAGTGTTTAATCTCACTTAGGGATGCTTTGTTGGGGGGGGGGTCAAATAAGCCAGCCACTAACTAAAATATCCCAGAATTCAATTTTGCTTTCCCTAAACAAGACAGAGCACTCATCAAGCCAGTTGGGATGCTTTTTTCCCCTTTCCATGGGCCCTGGAGAGAAGGAAGGCCATGAGCAGAAAGGGCCTGCTCTAGGGGAGCTGAATTTGGCCTCCTGGACAGAGGCTGGGCTAGGACACCGGGGAATCAATTTGCAAATACAAGATGGCAGTGGGGGCGAAGAAATCAGAATTCCACAGCACCAAGAAAGTCAACCAGCCCTGACATATGACCTTCCCCTTCTGGGGCACCTTAATGGGGACCTTGCTTGGGCAGGTCCCTACCACAGACTAGGGAGAATGCCACTCATTAAGCAGGGGCAGGAGAGGGACGGAAGGCACATTGCTCCTCTTCTTTTCTCTCAACCACCTGTGTTTTTAGCTGCTTCTCTTCCCCCAGAGTTCCTTCCAAAAGCATCTAATGTCCAAAGCTCAATTTCACTGGACCACAGAGATGAAAAGAGGACGGAGGTAAAATCTTTTCATTCCTCCAATGGTTGCAGAGCCATTCACCTAAGGGATACTGTGGACTTGAACTCTTCTAAATAGAGACAGATGAACCCTCTCTTGCTCTCAAGAATAAACACTCCTTGAGATGGAAGAAGCATATGGGGCTAAGGGAAGCTGCATAGGCACAAAATTTGGGGTGCACACCTTCTCCTCTTGATATTCTGGTATCTGCCACACCCCTCTTTTACCTTCTTTTCTGACCGCCTTCTCCATCTTGTGCCACAGGCACTTTGAAGCCTGCTCCCCCTCAAATTCCTCAGGACTGGTGTGAACACACCTTCTCTCCAACTCTATGGGGCTCCCCACCTCCTGTTCTTCACCCCCATACAGGCTTCCACTTCTGCAAACTCCCTGCTTGTCTGGACTGTAGCTGTGCTAGGAGCTGGTGACAGAAATTCCTAAAATGGGACTTCATCGTGAAGATAGCTGGCCTGGGAGAAGGAGAAGGTGGGGAATAGAAATAACTGCAAAACCAAATAATGAATCTGATCCTAGAGGTTTCCACAGATGGTAGCTTGATTTTTGTTTGTTTGTTTTTGGGTCACACCTGGTGGTACTCAGAAGTTACTCCTGGCTCTTTGCTCAGAAGTTACTTCTGCAGGCTCAAGGGGTCGAATAGAAAGCCGGACATTAAACCCAGGTTGGCTGCATGCAAGGCAAATGCCCTACCTACTGTGCTATTGCTCTGGCCCTAGATCACTTGATTTTTTTTTAATTCAGTTGTGCAAATATTCTCTCCAACATGTTCTTGTTTCTTTCCATTCTGTTTGGGACATTGTTCTGAGGAATGTCTGTCTTGAACACAGGCATCAGGGATGACAGAGCAGGAGAGGAGGGGAAAGTCTGATTTTTGATGGCAGCCTAGAGCCATTGACTCAACTTTGGGCTATTGATTCAAAGCCAATGGGTCACCCTTATGCCCTTCCAGACTTGTTGCTAAGTACATAAAACTACTGGGCCTGAGAGATAGTACAGCAGGCAAGGAGAGAGAGTACAGATGCCTTGCATGCACCATTTAGTATCATTCCCAAGAACAGAGCCAGGAATAGACCCTGAACATTGCTGGGTGTGGCTCAAATACCCCCCCTCCCACATCTCTGGAAGGGGGTTAAAATGCAAACAAATAAATCTTGGGAGGGTTTAAGCTGCTAGCCATGACTTAGTGACTACATGCAGCTCAAAGCATTGTAACATTTTCTTCCTGCCTATGAGAAGTATTTAAAGGATGACTTGGGAGACAGACAAACTCTAGTACTCGGTCTAGAGGTACCAAAGTCTTTATAGAAAGAGGTAAGAAGTCTTAGGAAGTTCACTTCACTCTTACGTGTTTCTCTCATTCATATGCTATTTGTGAAGAATTAATTCCATGTCTAAAAAAATTTAGAACAGGGGCCAGAGAGATAGCACAGTGGGTAAGGCTTTTGCCTCTCATGCGGCTGACCAGGGTTGGGTTTGAGCCATGGAATCCATCTGGTCCCTCTGAGCCTGCCAGGAGAGATTTCTGAGTGCAGAGCCAGGAGTAACCTCTGAGCACTGCCAGGCATGACCAAAAATCAATCAATCAACCAATCAATAAGTAAATAAAATCTAGAGCAAGGCCCAGAGTGATATTACAGTGGGTAGGACATTCGCCTTTCATGCTGTTGATCTATGTTTCATCCCTGGCACCCCATATGGTCCTCTCTAAGCCCTGTTAGGAGTTATCTCTGATCACAGAATTGAGAGCAAGCTTTGAGCACTTCCAGGTATGATCCAAAGACCAAATATATATATTATATTTTATATAAATATAGTTATAAAAGCAAAAGCAAAATCACTCAGAATCCCAAGTTCTCATGAAGCTTAGAAGCCAGAAAGGGAATAAGACACAAATCAAATGCAATAAATAAATGAATCACAGTTGAGCTAAACCCCAGCAGGAGTGGAATAAATCCTATAAAGCCTGGAATCTTTCCTCAGTACATGAGCACCCATCTGGGAGTGAGCAAGGAGGAGGTGCATGGATGGGGTGAAGCAGGCAGAAGCCAGTGGGGAAAGGGGGACAGGGAGCAGCACCCCACGGGGGACACCAAGCTGGGTGGGCAAAATAGGCTGGTTTATAAACAGGTTGGCAAGTTTGCCATCAGGGTCTTGCCCAATTGTGCCATTGATATCCCCACTCCACGCCTGCCTTGTCTTTGGTCTTTCACTCAGAATTTCACTCAAAGTTTTCCACTCAAAGTTTTTTCACTCAGAATAAACCATCATCACGGTTTTGAAGGTGACCCCCAAACTGCCCTTCAAGGACTGTCTCTTTGTATCACCCCCATCAGAACCCCTGTTTCGTTTCCCAGATACAGGGCGATCAGATGATACATCCTATATTTTCTTCTCAGAGACTGTGAAAACCAGCTTATTAGTGAAAGAATCCAAAGAGCCAGCAAAGGGATTTTTAGCAGCAGGAGGGGCCACACCTGCTCAGGGGCTGCTGGGAAAGCGCCAGTTCTGTGGGTGGGCCTGCCACTCCCTGCCTCCCTCAGAGACACCCAGAACTGATAACTGTGCAGCTGCTGCACGCAGAGGTCTCCCCCCTGCCCTGGCTGTGTGGGAGGGCTGGGCCACCCTCCAAGAACCAACTTCATAAGGCCCAAGGAGAGGCAGTGTGGCCCAAAGAGCAGAACTGGGTTTGGAACCACATAATTCTAGGGGGAGTGGGTCAGATCCATCCACAGTTTACTGCCTGGCTTGGGGTCCTCATACAATTGGCCTGAGGGACCTCATCTGCAGAGCCGGGGCTATAGCACAGCGGTAGGACATTTGCTTGGCAGGAGGTGACTGGATGGATCCAAGTTCAATCCCCATATGGTATTTCATATGGTTCCCCGAGCCTGGCAGGAGTGATTTCTGACTGCAGAGCCAGGAGTAACCCCTGAGCACTACACAAAAAAAGAGGAGCCAGTGAGGTAGGTCTGAGGGAAAAGGTGGCTCCAGCTAAGGAGGGAAGGTGGGAGGGTCCTTTCTGGGGAAAATTACTTGCTTTGCTCAGCTTTTGGGGCTCTCTGAACTGCACCACCCCACTTGAATCTTCCCTCCTAGATCCTCTTACTAGGAGATACCTTGAAGTTCAAGAGGGAAGTAGTTTGTTGCCCAGATTTGGGTGTAAACTAAGCGAAGGGTTAGATACTCCCATCACACACACTTTCTGGAGACGGGGACCCCTGTTCCTGGAAAGTACATGAGGACAAAGTAGAGGGTGCCTGGTGGTGACTTTTAGGAAAAGAAGGTGTAAACACCACGATCGTGGGTGCAAGAACCATCTAGGCTTGTCAGGGGGAGAACTCGTCCTGTTCTCTGCCACCAGTCCTCTTACCCTTATCATGGCAACCAAAATAGGAATAACAGCAATCCGTTTTAGAGCCTCCATTTTTTTTTTTTGGTTATCAGTTTCCTCATTGCCAGAAGGCTGACTCGTCCATTCAAAATTCATTATGGAGCAAACCTCATTTGTATATGAAACACAAAACATAGAATCAGACATCCCGTGAGTGCCTGAAGGCGCTGAGACATGAAAACATGAGTGCTTTCATACGCCATTTATTCGTATAATACGCACTATGCTAACTAGGGGTTTCTGCTTGAGTCTAATCAGGTTGTAAGCAATTGTTGAGTAGCTTGCTGGAGATGGGCACCCTGACACAATGAGACTGAAGCCAGGCAGTTAAGGGAGGAGATAAACTGTAAACAAACAAACAAAACCCCCCAAAACACGCCATTCCTATATTTTGCTGTGCCAATGCAAACAAGAACAACAACTGCCACACACACACATTTTTTTATTGTATTTTTTATCTCTAATTGTTTAAAAAAAAAAAGACCTTATTAGGGGATGGAGAGGTAGCATAGAGGTAAGGCATTTGCCTTGCATGCAGAAGGATGGTGGTTCAAATCCTGGCACCCCATATGGTCCCCCGAGCCTGCCAGGAGCGATTTCTGAGTGTAGAACCAGGAGTAACCCCTGAGCGCTGCTGGGTGTGACCCCCCCCCAAAAAAGAGCTTACTAAAACCTTTTACTATTGTATTATGACTTTCTTGGAGAAACAATAATTTCCACAAATATACTTGCTACTGAACTTTTTCTTCTGTCTTTTTTCTTTTTTTCTACTCTTCCATTTTATTTTTAGTTTTTCTTTCTATTTTTTCAATAACTTGGTTTCTCTTATCTTGAAGCAAATGTATTAGGATCAGTTATGTCAGCTATGTAATGCATTTTCTTTAAAAATTTTTTTTTTTAAAAAAAGCACCAACAGGGACCCATTTAAGATGAGCTCACCAGTACAGTACCAAAATCAGTCTCAGAGCCTGCAATGTTGGAATTACTTGTTGCACAACAAAGAAAGAACTCGACCTCAGATCTTTAAGTGAGAGAAGATGGAATTCTAAGTGGCCCCAATCCTCTCACAATGGGCATAATCGCCTCAAATTATTTATTTTTTTAAAAAATTAAATAATATCTTTATTTAAGCACCATGGTTACAAACATATTTGTAGTTGGGGTTCAGTCATAAAAAAGAACACCCCCCTTTACCAGTGGAATCTCCTACCACCAATCCCCCCTCCCTCTTCCCCACCCCCTTCCTGTATTAGAGACAGGCATTCTATTTCTCTCATTTACTACCATGGTCATGATAGTTGTTAGTGTAGTTATTTCTCTAACTGCACTCACCACTCTTTGTGGTAAGCTTCATACCATGGGTTGGTCCTTCCAGCCCTCATCTCTATTGTCTCTGGGTATTATTACTATACTAACTTTTTTTTTAAATCCCACAGATGAGTGAGACTATTCTGTGTCTGTCTCTCACCCTCTGACTCATTTCACTCAGCATAATAGTCTCCGTGTCCACCCATATACAGGGGAAATTATTTTGTAATAATATCTTTATTTAAACACCATGATTACAACAAACATGTTTGCAATTGGGTTTCAGTTATATAAATAAAAAATAAAGAAAGAGCACCCCCCTTTCACCAGTGCAACCTTCCTACTACCAATGCCCCCATCTCTCTCCTTCTCCACCCCCTGCCTGTATTCCAGACAGGCATTCTACTTCTCTCACTCATTACCATGGAAATGCTAGTTGTCAGTGTAGTGATTTCTCTCACTGAACCCACCACCAACCTGTTATTTATTCTTGTTACCCTTTCCAGCAGAAATGCCCTGGGTAAAACCAGAGTTTAGGGAGCAAAACTCGAGGAGGCCCTTAAGTGCCGGTTCTGTACCCGCACCTGGAGGTCCTTGAGAGTGGGGGTCTCCTTAAACCCCACAATTCCATGCTCCTCCTGGTCCTGTCCAGCTCAGCACCAAGGGCGAGGCTTCGTTGAGCTTGGGAGCTCTGGACCCCTGCAACCTGCAAGCTCTGGCGATGCTGCAATTTGGGGGTGCCTGGAAGTCTCCAGCCTTGAGATTTCTTGCTAGCTCAGCTCCAGTAGGGAGAACTCCAGTAGGGAGAAGGGGGTGTGATAGCTTAGACTCAGAACTCAAGGCTCTCACTACCTCTGTATTCCATTTTTAACCCTGGGAAGCAGGCAGCACCCTACCACCCCTCCATCCTCTTGTACCTCTTACTACCTTAAGCTAGAGGTCAGTTCAGCGGTTGGGGGTCGGCTTCATCCTCTTTTTATCTTGCCCACCAACTGTGCCACCTGGCAACAGATAGGCCCTTCCATGCCACCCATGGGGTTGGGGGTCTTTCCTGGCAGAAACTCCCATGGCTGCTCACCAGATTATTCCCAGAGTTCACTTTAGGGATTTGGGAGGGGGTGGGGGAAATCACCTTTTTTTTTTTTTAATTTCTGGGCCACCCAGGAAACACTCAGGGTTACTGGTGGCTCTCTGCACTCAGAAATCACTCCTGACAGGCCATATGGGATGCTGGGGATCGAACCTGGGTCAGCTGCAAGCAAGGCGAATGCCCTACCCACCGTCCTATGGCTCTGACCCCAACTTCTTAAAATGAAGATTCCGAATGGCCCCTGCTATTTTGTAAGATATGGGGGAGCATGCAGTCCTGCTGGGATGTGGCTTGACAGGTGAGCAGAGCCTGTGTGTGGAGTGCACCCATTCCTGTTAGAGAATGTAGGGGTTGTGGGGTGCATCTGCACAGGCATGCACCTGGGCCCCTGTGCGCTGTGAGCAACCCTTATTGCATTGCTGGCCCTGGTTTTAAAAAAAAAAAATCTCTGCAGGACAAAGGAGCCTCTAAGCCTGCAAAGTCTGCTCGTTACTATTTCTTTTTTTGTTTGTTTGCTTGTTTTTGTTTTTTTGGGGGGTCACACCCAGCAGCACTCAAGGGTTACTCCTGGCTCTACGCTCAGAAATCGCCCCCAGTAGGCTCAGGGGACCATATGGGATGCCGGGATTCGAACCACCATCCTTCTACATGCCAGGCAAATGCCTTACCACTGTGCTCTCTCCAGCCCTGAGCACATTCCTATTTCTGATGAAGGGTGCAGCACATGGCACGATGACCACACTCTTTCTGCTGGGATTTCTCTAACATCCCCAAGTTGAATTTCTTGATGTTCTCCCAGTGGCGCTCAGAGATTACTCCTGGCTCTGCACTCAGAAGTCACACCTGACAAGCTCAGGGATGCCGGGATTCGAACCACTATGGTCCTGGGTCAGCCCTGTGCAAGGCAAATGCCTTACCGCTGTGCTATCTCTCTGGTCCCTCTCCTCCCCTTTTTATGTGCTTGTTTGGGGGCTACTCCTGGCTCTCTGTTCAGAGAATTGCTCAGGTTACCCTTTGGTACCAGGAAGAGAACCTGGGCCTCCCACACGCAGTTCATGCCCAGCCAATTGAATTCTCTTTCTGTCTGTCCGCCCTTTCTTTGCTAAGGTAAACCTAACCCTCAGAAATAACATGCAGGGAAAGGGGGAAAGAAGGCGGGAAAGGCCTTATCTGCATTAAACAGTCATTGCTCACCCGTTCACCACAGCCGAGTCATTTTCTGTGTCATGCCTCACCTCCTACCGGCCACTTCCCAGCCAGTCAGCACGCTGGTGGTCATTTCTTCTGTCTGAGTTCTGGAGAAATGAGCAGGGTTTCAAGCCAGTACAAGGGCGAAGCACAGCTGGACTTTGTCCTGGCAATGGTGGCAGAGCCCCTGGAGAGAGTTAGAAGGCTCTAGAGGTTTTCCAGCTTTTCCAGTGACACAGGAAGTGTTTATCAGGGTGCTAATAAAAGTGCCTCCTTGCATGTACATGGGAAACTGTGAGTCTTGCATCACAATCAGTTCCATCTGTTAGGATGGAGGACAAGGTGGATCAGACAGCTTGCAACTCAGCCACCATGCAGTAACAAACATCCTTGATCCCACCAATCTGAGTGTTAGCAATACCAAAAGCTTCTTGCTTTTATTGGCTATAGCTTTTTTCCAGGTTGACTTCATTCCTAGATCCCAGTTTTGCTGTAGGAGCAGACCCAGTCTACCACACTGGCATGGTGGCACAGGCAAAGAGGAATGAGAAAACTAGGGGATGCGGCTTTAAGTTCCACTGATCATAACATATCACATCCCCCATCAAGAGGGAAAGAGGCAGGAAGGTAGAGCTCTCACAGAAGAAGGTAGGGACTTCTGGGGAATGAGCTAACTCGTCCACAGGAGGCCCCTGACTTAGCCAGGGATATGCTTTACTCCAGCATGAAGAGAACACCATTGGGGCCAAAAGAAAAAACAGCAAAGCAATGGAAAGAACAAAGCTTAGCATGATGATTTTAACCCGAACTATAAGATTTTAACCTGAACATAAGAACCATATAGTATTGGCCAATATTTATTTTTAACTTCTCTGAACCTTTATCTATAGAATGAACACTGGATCCCCAGGGACATTTGAGAATTGAATGAGATAGTATATGCGAGTCTTTGATTCATAATAGTAGCACACGAAATATAAATTCCGCTTTACCCTCTGCTCAGTGTTTCTGTTTTGTTCATAAGGAACTCATGACCAATGAAATGGGATTGAGAGGACTTATTGTATCTTTTACTGCCTCCCAAGAATGATAGTAACTAATTATTTCACTTACTTTGTCAAGCACTCTGATAAAATACTACCCTATTTTATAGATGAACAAAGTAAAGATCAGAAGAGATAGATAGGGCTGGGAAGATAGCATGGAGGTAAGGTGTTTGCCTAGCATGCAGAAGGTCGGAGGTTCGAATCCTGGCATCCCATAAGGTCTCCCAAGCCTGCCAGGAGTGATTTCTGAGTGTAGAGCCAGGAGTAACCCTGAGTGCTGCCGGGTGTGACCCAAAAACAAACAAACAAACAAACAAACAAAGAAGAGATAAGTAACTTGGCAAAGGTTATGTAGTAGTAGAGATAGGGTTTGAATTCATGCTTTAGATTCCAGAATTCTTTGTCCTCCTTCCTTCCTTCCTTCCTTCCTTCCTTCCTTCCTTCCTTCCTTCCTTCCTTCCTTCCTTCCTTCCTTCCTTCCTTCCTTCCTTCCTTCCTTCCTTCCTTCCTTCCTCTCTCCCTCCCTCCCTTCCTTTCTTCCTTCCTGGTGGTGGTGGATTTATGAAGTTGGACGCACCCGGCAGTGCTCAGGACTTAGTCCTGGCTTTTTACTCAGCAGTTACTCCTGGCAGTGCATGGGAGACCACTTGTGGTGCTGGGGATGGAACCAGGGTTGGCCACATGAAGGGCAAGTGACTTACTGTTTGTACTAGCTTTCTGAACTCCAGAACCCATGCTTTAAAGCTATGCTTTTCAAGTATGGTTTGCCGACTACTGCTCTACAAAACAAGTTTAGAGTCATCTTTTGGAAATAGATGGCAGCTTGGTATTACCACAATATTCTAATGCATGATCATTAGCTCTACCTCAGCAAATGGGACAGAGATTGAGTTCTTTCTGGTGAAGAACATGACATCTCTAGTAAAGTGTATATGGTGCAGATTACATTCTACCTGTGCACAGTGGGACCATAGAAAGAATCAGGGGAGATGAAAAAAAAATACTGTTTTCTAGGAGCCAGAACAATAGTGCAGTGGGTGGAGAGCACTTTTCTTTTCTTTTCTTTTCTTTTCTTTTCTTTTTTTTTTTCTTTTCTTTTTAGTTTTTGGGTCACACCCAGTGGTGCTCAGGGGTTACTCCTGGCTGTCTGCTCAGAAATAGCTCCTGGCAGGCACGGGGGACATATGGGACACGGGATTCGAACCAACCACCTTAGGTCCTGGATCGGCTGCTTGCAAGGCAAACGCCGCTGTGCTATCTCTCTGGGCCCGAGAGCACTTTTCTTGACCACAGCCACCAGAGATAATCAGTTTCTCGTACCTATTTGTCTCCTGATCCTTGACTACAGTGCCTGACTGGAATAATCCCTGAGCACCACTGGTTGTGGCCCAAAAACTATAGAGAAATAAAGAAAAAAGGAAGGAAGGAAAGAAGGAAGGAAAGAAGGAAGGAAGGAAGGAAGAAAGGAAGAAGAAAGAAAAAGAAAGAAAGAAAGAGAAAGAAAGAAAGAAAGAAAAGGAAAGAAAGAGAAAGAAAGAAAAGGAAAAAGAAAGAAGAAGAAAGAAAGAGAAAGAAAGAAAGAAAGAAAGAAAGAAAGAAAAGAAGAAAGAAAGAAAGAAAGAAAGAGAAAGAAAAAAAAAGAGAAAGAAAGAAAGAAAGAAAGAAAGAAAAGAAAGAAAGAAAGAAAGAAAGAAAGAAAGAAAGAAAGAAAAGAAAGAAAGAAAGAAAGAAAGAAAAGAGAAAGAAGAAGAAAGAAAAGAAAGAGAAAAAGAAAGAAAGAGAAAGAAAGAAAGAAAGAAAGAAGAAAGAAAGAAAGAAAGAAAGAAGAAAGAAAGAAAGAAAGAAAGAAAGAAAGAAAGAAAGAAAGAAAGAAAAATCTTCATCACAGATATGTGCAGAGCTCTTCTCTGGAACAATCGACTTGATGTTGTTGCCCTAAAAGTGGCCACAGACCTCAGGAATATTTGTAACTAATTGAAATGATAGCTTGTCTTACTGATGTACAAATACTGGGGATAGGATCATGTCTAGTGCCCATTCAGCTGTTTCATGCCTGTATATAGGATGTACTCCATGTAAGTCACTTGTTTCAGTGAATGAATACCAGGAGTGAAATAGTTCAAGCTACACAACAGACAATTTGCAAGATGGCCTCGAGCAGAAATTATCTTCCAGTTTTTCGGCTACCTGCACTTCCAGCTTCCCCTCTCTTTCTCTTTTAGTTTCTCCCAATGTTGGTTTTATTTATTTATGTTTTGTCTATCCATTTATTTATTTATTTTGACGTGCTTGTTGGTTTGGAGTGCTCAGGCGTTACTCCAAGCTTTGTGCTAAAGGGTCTTTCTTGGTAGTTCAAGCCAACTGAACCTGGGGCCACCTACATGCAAAGAATGTGCTAGAGCCCACTGAGCATTTTCTCCACCCCCTTCTGCCACAGAATAAGTATATATTTGAACCTAAAATTATGCTCCAGACATTTATCTTGAATATTTAGGGATAGGACAAAGTGGTTATATGCAGAGATAATTATCATAGTACCATTTACAGAGTGAAACAGGAAATGCAAGCTAAATAGACATGAGTAAAGATGTAATAATAGGGGCATGATGAGGTATTATGCAGACATAAAAGCTCTGGTTTTTAAAAAATTGTTTTTAATGATAGAAAATACCCAGGGGCCAGAGAGATAGTACGGTGGGCAGAGTGCTTGCCTTGCACACAGCCAACCTGAGTTTGATTCCAGCTCTCTCCTGAGGCTACCAGGAGTATGCCCTGAGTTTACTGGGTAGAGCCCCCAAACAACAACGACAACAAAAAAGTTGACTACTATAAATAAATTTGTTATCATAAATGATAGATAGCTACTTTAGTAGCTATTAAAGTGCTATTATAAATCATAAAAGGTAGGGCTGCATGCATAAAAAATAGTAAAAATTGGGTCGGAGACAAGTAGAGTATTTGTCTTACATATAGCCCCCCCTGGTTTGATTCCCTGCACTGATACAGTTGCCTGAGCTTAGACAGGAATGATCTCTGAGAACAGAGCCTGGGGTAAGCCCTGAGCACTGCAGGAGGTGACCCCCAAAACAAACAAGCAGTTTAATAAAAATATATGTGCGTGTGAAAATACTCATTATCTTAAATGTTGGAATTTGAGTGAGTGTTGTCCTTTTGGGGGCACTTACTAAATTTTCTTTTAATAAAAGTACAAATCATTTTTATGGCCAGATGGAAACAACATAGCATTGTTTAAGTCTTCTCTGAAGGGTTGGGGATGAGGTTCAGTGGTAAAGTGTATGCCTGAGTAAAAGAGACCTAGGTTTGATTTCTGGAACAATAAATAAATAAATAGTCTTTTCTGATTGTGCATTCAAATCTTCCAGACTTGCAGAGTTCTCCCTCCAAGTGATTCAAGATAAGTCCCTGTGTTTGCTGGCAACAAGTCCGGAAGTATCTGCATTGCCCTAGCTCTAACACTGACTCAGGGTGGGACCTTGGCCATGTCCTTTTCTTTTCTTTTCTTTTCTTTTCTTTTCTTTTCTCAATTAAATGACCTTTAAAATGAATACTTCTGTAAATCCTTTGAGTAATTTCCTATCACTTCTGCTAGAAAAAGCACATCATTTTCTTGATCCAGATTTGGAAGTCCTGGTTTATAAAATAAAGTGTGTGGATTGGAAGATTTAATGGCTAGATCATGATCTGCGGTAAACTCCCTGAGCCAAGGCACTCGTTGTAACATGATGGACCTTTCTTGACAGGGAAGTATCTCAAGGAGGAGATCTTTATCTAAAACTGACTTTGTAATGGTGGACATGAAGCTATCCTCAGATACTGGCTTTCAAGCTCTCCACAGCTCACACATTCTATATTATACTTCTGAGAATGCCAGGGTCCTTTTGCCATCGACCTCTGACCCTGTGAGGGAGAGGTAGGTATCTGCCTCCAAGAATAGACTTGCTCAGAGATGTCCTCTCTCTTTTCCTCCAGTGTCAGAAATCTCCCCTTTCAGTAGACCCTGTCCAGTGTCTACTTCCTTTTGTCTCTGTTTGGTTTCTTGGGGTTGAGTGATTATGTCAGTGTGGTTGGTTCCCTGTTGGCTTGTGGATTAGCCACCACAGCTGGGGTGATGGGATATGACTCACGACTTAAATCCAATGAATCAGACTTGAGGTAGGCTGGATCCAGGGGCTTCCCGAGGATAAGGAACAGCTGTAAAGTTCACTAACAACCGCTGTTGTTCCAAGAGGAACTTTCTCCCTTCCTCATTCCTGAAAATCCACTCAGGAAGTCTACTCCTTTGTGAAAGAAAACACCAGTCGTCTAGGACTCTGTCTGGGTAAGGTCATTCTAGTCTCACTGCCTACTGGCTTCTGGAGGAAGAAGAAAACAAAGCCCATGAGGCTAAGACCCCTCTTTCCTCTCCGTTTATGTTTTGGGTTTGAACTCAGCAAGGAATGTCTCCTCCTCTTCCTTTTTCAGGAACTCAAAAGTATAACCCCACTTACCTAGAGCTCTCCTCTAAAATACTTGGGTGTGTAATTTAGTTGTTTGGGGTTTCAGTTTCAGATGAAGGAGACTTCATCTCATTTCTCCACCAATCCCTTCCTCCTCCAAAGATGAATTTGCCTCCTGGGGGTTGCTGCATGTTCAGTAAAAGTGGGCACCTTTTCACTACGGTCCTGACATCAGAAGGTGATGGTCCTTGAGTTTGGTTCCATTTGGAACTGGAGTGACACATCTGGACTGAAGGAGATAGGAGTGTCCCCAGTGCAGAGGTAAACAAAGACCCACCTCTGGGTGTCTGCTTGGGCTGGGAACGGCTACAAATTGTTTCAGAGAGACCAGTTGGCTTCCATAGCTGGGGTTCCCTTCTCCTCATCTTTTGCCTCCTTTCCCTTGATATATATAACTGGGATTCTTTCTTCCTCAAGGTTAGGGGTGTGGTGGGGGAGGGTCTTCACACAATGAGCTGCAAGAAAAATTACTGTTTCCTTTGGGGACAATTCCACCGTAATGAGCAGGACATTCTTCATTTTGTCCTCTATTAAAATCTGAATTGTTTAAGTTATCCTAAATCACACACATTAATTTTGGTTAAAAACATTACATTATGGGGCTGGAGAGATAGCATGGAGGTAGGGTGTTTGCCTTGCATGCAGAAGGATGATGGTTCGAATCCCAGCATCCTATTTGGTCCACCGAGCCTGCCAGGAGTGATTTCTGAGTGTAGAGCCAGGAGTAACCCCTGAGTGCAGCCAGTGTGACCCAAAAACCAAAAAAAAAAAAAAAAAATTTACATGAACGTATACAAAATGGCTCAATGGGCTTTATTTGATCCCTTGCACTGCATGAACCCAGTATGTACCATATTTTTCATACCATAAGACACATTATTTCCCCCCCCCCCCAAATAAGTGCATCTTATGGAGCAAATGCAACCTGGAGCTGAAGTCTGAGTGCAGGGGAAGAGAACATCTAAAAACTATGTGCCTCTTATGGTCAGGTGCATCTTACAGAGCGAAAAATATGGGACTTGGAGTGATCTCTGAGCACTTGGGCACCCCAGAGAGTATGAGGCGTGCACTCCACCCAAATCTATTCAAATTTTACTTAGCTTGATCACAGAGTTCTTTGGCATTGCCTTACTAGTGCCTCTAAGGAAGAAATCTTCAACTCTACTTTCTGTGGAAGAAAAAAGGGGGGGGGGGTAGGGAATAATTAATTAGGGTGTTAGGGGCCCCTGCAGAAAGGGGTTGCTGGGACTCCTTAGAACTTTTCTGGGTTCTGGGCTCCCTAGGAAGGCCAGAGTAAGCTCCTAGCCTGGTGCCACCCACTCCTATCTCCTCCCCATTTTGCACTGAGCCTTGAAGTTCCAGGAATTCTTCTACCCAGGACTGGCAAGTCTGGCTTCCTAATTCAAGGCTGGGCTGGAGGAGGAAGCTGGGCAAACCTGGGTTAGAGGTGCAGAGCTCCTTTTGGGGGGGATCTTAGCCAGGGGAGACCCCCAGGAGAGTGGGGACTCTAGGAGTCTTGGGGTGCGCGGGGGCACGTCGGAAACCGACCTGGCTGCCTTCCTGCCCCGCAGGCCCCGCGGCCTCTGGCTTGGACCCGGGCCAGGGAGGCGGGAGGCGTCGTCCGTCCGCGCCCGTCGGAGTAGGAGGCGCTTCCTGGGCGCGCGGAGGGGCCGGAGGCGCGGGGACAGCGCACCTGGGGAGGTCCTGGGGCTCTGCACGGCGGCGACATGCAGGACGGGGTGCTCAAGGAGGGCTTCCTGGTGAAGAGGGTGAGTGCTCCCCCAACCTCTCCCACAGCGATGGGGGTGTGGGTGCCCAGGCGTCCTAGGGAAACTGCGCTACCTGAAAGTCCAGGCACTGGGCCAAGCGCAGCAGGTTGGGGTTTGGGGGGTGTTTGGAGCATGGAATGTCGGTTTTAGACAGAAAAGAGGGGACTGGGCAGAGTGGCATGGAACTCTGGGGAATTCTGGCCCACTGGTGAAGTGCGGGCATGGTAGTGGAGCCAGTTACTAAGTTAGGAAGAATTGTTTTCTGCACCCAGGAGGATGCACAGAGCCAGGGTCTGCCTGCCTGTGGGCCCCCCAAAGTGAGCCAGGCAGTGGATTCTGCTCCTCTGAGGGCTGGTGAACTGTATCCCAATCCTCTCCTTCACAAGGGCTGGCTTTGCTGTACCCCCTGACCTACCCTTCCTAGAGGATAGGATCCCCCAAAGAAGAGCATTCCCCCAAGAAACTCTGGAGTTTGTGGGTGCTGAAGTCCAGACCAACCCACCCAGTCCCTTTGCTATTAGGAGCAAACTATTAGGAGGAAACGGGGCCACCAAGAGCAGGGGTGGGTGAGTGTTTGCCAGAGCCCCCAGAGCCCAAAACACTGGATGCAAGCTTCATCCTCAACCTTCCCATTTCCTGGTGACTTTCCTTCCCACACTGCTATAGAGCTATGGAATTAGGAAGAAACTGAACCTAAATCAGCCTAAAAGGCCTAAAAAGAAAGCGTTGTTATTTAAAATTTCTTTACGCATTCACAGTGATCTTCTGGCCAAAATACTTTTGCTAATCTAATAAATAGCAGAGCATTTGGCTATGTGGGGGTGTGCGTAAGAGGATGAGGAAAGAGGAAACGGATGAAGGAGCCTTTTTCTTCGCCTGAATCAATCTCCAGGTGTCAAATTCAGTTGAGGTCCATCAGTTATGCCACCACGTTATACTCAACAGTATTGACATAGAAGGGCGGGCGTGGTGTTTGTTCAAAACTGAGCACTACGAGGCTGATGTTGGTTCAAGGGTCAGACTGGATAAAGCGAGTATAAAATTCCACGCCCAGTGTCCGGGACATAGCTCCAGTGGTAGAGGACATGCCTTGCATGTGCAAGGCCTTGAGTTTGATCCCTGGCACCAATTGCCCTCCAGCACCCCTGAACTGCTGGGTGTGGTTCTTATAAAAAACAACAGAATTCCACTCCCCCAGACCTGCCACTGGAATTAAAATGATATGCTGATCCTTCAGAATAGCAGAGGCAGCTGTGTTTCTTCTGAGAGATAGACACCAGAAGGACAATGTTCTCAGCCCTCTCTTTTTCATGAAGCTCGGGTCTCCAGATGAGAGCAATTGCTGGGCAAGGGTTTGAGTTGATAGTCAAGGACCCCAGGAGTTCCTCTCAGTTGGGAAATGCTCGAGGGAAGGCAGGATGTGAGTTTTCTGCCAGTCCTGGTGACTTCTTCAGCTTCAAGGAGTCCAGGGAGTCCATAGATCTGGCCCCAGAACCCCAAAAAAGAGGGTTGACTGCTTGTACCTAAAGCTGACTTCAGCCAAGCCCGAAGGCAGAGGTGGGGAGGCGAGGAGGTGGGGTGGGAGGTTGGGGGGTGGTTTGGGCTTGACCCTGAGGTAAGCGGAAGCCGCACCCTTTCTGGCAAGCTGAGATGACTCGGGGTCTCACTCAGCTAACAGTTCCCACCTACTGATCAATTTTTGGGCTATTTTTCTTTTTTCTACCTTTCTACCTGGTGACTATAGCTGCCACCCCATGTCACAAAAGAGGCAACCCTAGCAGTGCCTGCAGCTAGGAGGGTTCTCAGCCCCCAGGCGGGGCCAGGTTCTTGCTGGAAGCCAGAACAGAAAAACAGTCATCAGAGCTTGACTGGGAAGCAGAGACAGGCCGAGGCATGAACGGTTTGGACCAAACTGAAGCTAAGCTCCAGGCTAAATGCAACCAGTTCCCTTGGCCTGGTTTTAAAGGCAGTGAGGGGGAGGGGGTCGGGAGTACCAATGGGTAGTGCAGCTTTTTTTTTTTTTCCTTCCCCAGGATGGGGGCTGAGGGGTATGGGGCACCCAGGAGATAGCTGCAACACATATATGTTGTGCATGCAGAAACCCCAGCACCCCTGGGAATGAGACCCCTGAACACTAAACCAGAAGTCAACCCTGAGCACAGCTTAGGTGTGGCCCCATAACCTTGAAAATAAATAAGATAAAGAGGCGGAGGCCCTTTCTGCCTTGACTGTCTGCCTGCTCACATGTCGCCACCTTTGAAAAGGACAGGGCAGTGCTATGTTGTAGGACTCTTCCAAAGAACACAATAAAACCCAAAGGACAGAAAGAAACTGAAGAGAGAACTGAGAGAAGAAACAGAGAAACTAAAAACTCCCTGTAGATTCCACTCTAAAAACAAATGGTTGAAAACAAAGTTATGCAAGTGTTCAGAATATTGATCTGTCTGGGCCAGAGAGATAGCACAGCGGTAGGGTGTTTGCCTTGCATGCAGCTGACCCAGGACAGAAGGTGGTTCGAATCCTGGCATCCCATGTGGTCCCCTGAATCAGCCAGGAGCGATTTCTTTTTTTTTTTTTTTGGTTTTTGGTTTTTGGGCCACACCCAGCCGTGCTCAGGGGTTACTCCTGGCTGTCTGCTCAGAAATAGCTCCTGGCAGGCACGGGGGACCATATGGGACACCGGGATTCGAACCAACCACCTTTGGTCCTGGATCGGCTGCTTGCAAGGCAAACGCCGCTGTGCTATCTCTCCGGGCCCCGGAGGAGCGATTTCTTAGCGAAGATCCAGGAGTAACCCCCAAGCACAGTCCAGTGTGACCCCAAAACAAAAACTAAAAATAAAATAAAATAAAATGTTGATCTGAGTACAGAAAAGATCACTAAAGGACTGACTCGACAGGCAGGAATCCGGAAACTAAGGGGACAAAAGCCTGATGCTCCGTGGCCTCACAGATGTCTCACATCTGTCTCGACTTTGCCACGTCATAGCCTGCTTCTACGCATACTTCTCAGCACCCACACTTTCCTCTCTGTACAAGAACAGTTATGTTGGATTAGTACCTCTCTCCACCCTCCAATTCACCAGCACTGATTTCCTCTGCAAAAACTCCATTTCAGAACCTGGATAAAAGCACAGGGGTCAAGGGTGCATGCTTTGTATGTGTGGAATCCCAGTTCACAGGCTCTACAGACCCCCTTGCATTGCTGGGTATAACCCCCAAGCAGTGCCAGTCTACCCTGGGGCCAGGGCACTGAACTGTCAACCTATTTGGTTGAGTATCATCCAAAGTGGACCCCTGAGAACTGGTTGGGAACCTCCCTCTTCCTTCGCCCCCCCATAACCACATTTTCAAGTAAGATCATATTTACAGGTACAGGGTTGAGATTGAACATAACTAACTTGATGGGAGAAAAAGTCATTTCATCACAAATAGCTTTTCTTCTTCTTGGGCGATACTTTTCTTCATCTTTAAAGTTGGGGGGGGGTTGTAGGTTTTCCCAGAAGGACCCTCCAGCTAGATTTGAGCCCCTTAAACCTGGGCTGCCATTCCCGCTTTTGGACTTCCCTCCTTCCTTGTCTAGGGGCTCTGGAAATTCCGAGAAAGCAGCCCCTCGGGAGGGTGGGTATCCTTCCCACTTATGCTATGGGCTTTTGGCCTTTGACCCAACTGCCTGGTGCCTTTGGACTGGTGCCTCAGGCCCTCTGACTCTCTGTCTCACAGGTACCCCCTTTCCCCTTTTATAACTGCACCTGGGGCATTCAGCAGTGTTGTCTTAGTGCAAAATCTAGGTTTGTCATCTCGCTTCCAACTCTTCAAGTGCTTTCTCTGGCTCTGTCTAAAGATGGAAGTGATAGCATAGTGGTGGGGTGTTTGCCTTGCATGCAGCCAATCCAAGAGGGGCCTGGGTTCAATCCCCAGCATCCCATATGATCCCCTGAGCCTGCCAGGAGAGATTTCTGAGCACAGAGTCAGAAATAACCCCTGAGCGCAGCTGGGTATGGCACAAAACCAATACAAACAAATAACAACATTAACAACTAAAAAACAACGAAAAAAGAAAGATGAAATTCTGCTGCAGAGAACCAGCCCCATCCCTTCCCATTGGGAGGTCCCACTATGGTGAGATCTGTGATTTCTGCCCTCCCTTCCCTGATCTGGCTCTCTCCATCCCATTCAGATAGACCCCCAGATCTAAGGCTCAGGAGCTTCCCTGCCACCTTCCCCACTCTCTCCACCTCAGTCTGCCTTGGAATTGCATCATGCCCCGGATTTCTTATCTATGATTGTATAACGATTTCTCCAAAGCTTAACAACGACAAAACATTTATTCTCTCACACAGTTTCCAAGGCCAGCTATCCAGGAACAGTGCAGATTCAAAGTTCTGGCTCTGTTTCTCTTGGGAAGTTGCCGCCAAAATGTTGCGTAGCCTGGCCCTAGATTAATAGGCTGGAGGTGCCACCTCCAAGTGGGTGCATGTGGCTAGAGGCTACAGAGTCCCACCTCCTGCAGGGTGCTGCTCAGGGCTGGTGGCTGGTTTTTCATGAGTGCCCGTTAGAGAGATAGCAGTGTTTTCTGAGCTGACAGAATGACAGATCATCACCACTAAACCTCGTTGGTGTCAATGAGTGACCAACAATGAGTGTTTTATAACATGGATTGATACTCTAAGTGAGAGAAAGTCAGGGGGGGGGGAATTTTAGGGATTCCCCCCATCTAGCATTTCTCCTAGTACTAAGCCTTCTGTGTGGAATCTTTGTCTATTTTCTCTTGGGTCAGAGTTTTGTTCATCTTTGACTCCTGCTGTCAGCATAATGTTGGGTACAAGTAGTGTTTTGATGATTAGTTACAGATAATTAGGTAAATGAATGATTTTCCTTATCAGCTTATGAGGATAGTTGTTTGATTTTAAAGCTTTTAAAGTTTTTTGAGGCTAGAGTGGGTTAGATGCTTGCCTTGCATACAGCCAATTCTGGAATTTTATTCCCCTGTACCATGAATGATCCCTGAGAAGAGAACCAGGGTGTGGCCCAAACCCCTTTCCCCAAAGGATGTTACTTTTTCATTATAAAAACAATAAATTTATACTCTTTAAAAAAACAAAAACAAGACCGGGGCTGGAGAGATAGCACAGCAGTAGGGCGTTTGCCTTGTAAGCAGCCGATCAAGTATGGATGGTGGTTTGAATCCCAGCATCCCATATGGTCCTCTGAGCCTGCCAGAAGTGATTTCTGAGCAGAGAGCCAGGAGTAACTCCTGAGCGTTGCCGGTGTGACACACAAACCAAAAATAAATAAATAAATAAATAATTAAATAAATAAACAAACAAGAACAATACAATACTCAAGGGTACATAATGAAGCCTAGGTTTCCATTCTTATTCCCCTATATTTTGCTTTAGTTTCTGGAGGTGAGGACCATTAACATTTTTGTTAAATTTTCTAAAGCAGCTAGTATAGTTATTTTTAGGGTATTGTAAGATCAGATCAGAATGCTTGGTCCATGTTAAAGTCTAGCACAGTTCTGTTTCTTTTTTTTTTTTTTGGTTTTTGGGCCACACCCAGCAGTGCTCAGGGGTTACTCCTGGCTGTCTGCTCAGAAATAGCTCCTGGCAGGCACGGGGGACCATATGGGACACCGGGATTTGAACCAACCACCTTTGGTCCTGGATCGGCTGCTTGCAAGGCAAACGCCGCTGTGCTATCTCTCTGGGCCCACAGTTCTGTTTCTTGAGGTCTTGAGCACTGTATGATCTTGAGGGCTCTTGCTGTGACCTCTTTACCCTTAGGACAAGTAACCTCATGGGGCTCTGAAGGAATGGTTTACTCCTCCCCACACTCTCTTTATAAGCAATGTCCTAAAGTGTCTCCATACATAAAACCTGGTCTATACTCTAGATTACGTAAAATATCCCCAGAAGTGGATTATTGGGCCAAAGAATATGAACCTCTTTTTAGGGCAGATTGGCCATGCCTAGTGGTGCTTAGGGGTTACTCCTGGCTTTGTACTCAAGGATATCTTGCTGTGGTACTCTGGGAGACTATGTAGGATGTTGGGAATTGAAGCCAGGTTGGCCATGTGCAAGGCAAATGCCCTACCTACTGTACTATTTCTCCAGCCCTAGAATATAAACTTTAAAAAAATGTTTTATAGTTTATACCTAGAGATATAACATACTCCTGGTTCTGTGTTCAGGAATCCCTCCTGGCAGGATTTGGGGTACCATATGGAGGGCTGGGGCTCGAACCCAAGTTGACTGTGTGTAAGAGAAACATCCATTGTGCTATCACTCTGTCCTGTATATGAATCTTTTTATGAGGGTCATCAGTGGCTTTGTGTTTTCTACCCACTTCATTGATATATAGCTCTTCTCTCATTTTTTTGGGTTAGGGTCATACCCGGTGGTGCTCAGGGGTTATTCCTGGCTCTAAGCTCAGAAATCACTCCTTGCAAGCTCGGGGAACCATATGGGATGCCAGGAATTGAACTAGGGCTGGATACATGCAAGGCAAATGCCCTATCGCTGTGCTATTGCTCTAGTCCCGATATGTATTTCTTCTCACCAACCCTCCTTAACCCTCTCTTCTTTGCTGGCTGTCAGAATTCTTCATTGCTTATAGCACAGGTCACTCTAGCGAGTTGAAACATGGGGTTTCCTGGAGGGCTGTAAATACTAAGCACCTCAAGAACCTTTGTGGTGGAGTCGGAGCACCAAGCTGTAAAGCCAACTAGCCCCTCTCTTTGCCAAGCATTTCCCACAGAAGCATCACTGTAAACCCTGTTTGCCACTTGTCCCCGAGAACTCCATGGACTGGGTATTAGGAGAACCTCTTCTGCTGCCGATGTGCTAACTGGCTTTCCCGTTCTCCTTTTTGGTTGCTGCCAAACATACATGCCTGTTCGTGCCAGGCCTGGCAGACACAGGGTCAGCTCTCCATTCCCTTGGCACTGGGGCACTCTCACCCATGAAGTACACCACCCTTTGGACTTTGCTTGACATTTGCTAGTCAGACTCTGCAGGTCCCCCACCCACCTTCCTTCCCATTAGATCTCTCTGCTCTATAGCAAACTCCCACACTTTTTTTGGGGGGTGGGGGTCACACCTGGTGGCACTCAGGAATTATTTCTGGCTCTGTACTCGGAAATCGCAACTGGCAGGCACGGGGGACCATATAGGATGCTGGGATTTGAACCACATGCTGCGTGCAAGGCAAATACCCTACCGCTGTGCTCTCTCTTTAGTCCCAGACTCCCACACTTTGATGCTTCTTTTCTTACAGCCCTGGAGGCTAAAATTCAAGATCTGAGGCATATGCATCTTCTCAGACTACTCTCCCTGTGTCTCTGGTCACCTGTCCCCAAGTCCCCACTGATCATTCTTCTTCACTCAGTCTTTTAATATATCTATGTCTTCCTGTCCCCTAACAGCACGGTCCCAGTCAGATTGGGTAGAAAATACTCAGACTGGGGGCCGGAATAGATAGCATGGAGGTAGAGCATTTGCCTTGCATGCAGAAGGATGGTGGTTTGAATCCCAGCATCCCATATGGTCCCTTGAGCCTGCCAAGAGAGCCAGGAGTAGCCCCTGAATGCTGCCAGGTATGATCCTCCCCCCACCCCCAAAAGAAAAGAAAATACTAAGACTATCTTTAGAATTTTAGTTGACTTTTGGGGTTACACCAGGGGTGCTCACATGGCTACTCTTAACTCAGTGTTCCTTGCTGGGATGGTATCAGGGATGAAATCTGGGGCTCCGATAGACAAAGCCTGTGCTCACCCTCAGTACCTTTTCTTTGGCCTGCTGACTGTCACTTCTTTTGTTTGTTTGGTTTTTGGGTCACACCCTGCTGCGCTCAGAGGTTACTCCTGGCTCTGAGTACAGAAATTGCTCCTGGCAGGCACGGAGGACCATATGGGATGCTGGGGTTCAAACCACCATCCGTCCTGTCGACTTTGTGCAAGGCAAACGCCCTATCACTGTGCTATCTTTCTGGTTCCTGACTGTCACATTTTTTTGTTTGTTTGTTTTTTGGGTCACACCCAGCAGCGCAGGGGTTACTCCTGGTTCTACACTCAGAAATCGCTCCTGGCAGGCTCGGGGGACCATATGGGATGCCGGGATTCGAACCACCGTCCTTCTGCACACAAGGCAAACGTCTTACCTCCATGCTACCTCTCCGGCCCCGACTGTCACATTTTTTACAGTCACCTCCTTAAAAGTTCTACCTTCATGCTTAGATGCAATCTGAGGGAAGTGAGATTGGGGCTTCATCCTTTAGGTGGGTGAGGAGACTGGGGAAACACAATCCAGCTGTGTCTAGCACCCTGTGTGAAAATTTTGTGCCACCCCCTCCTCTCATACTCACACCAGTCCATCTTTGCTTACAGCTGCGGTAGGTCATCTCAGTAAGGAGTCATCAGCCAATGGGACCAGAGAATGGGCCAGAGGGTGAACAGTAGAAAAACCAAGTTATTGAGGAATTAGATCCAAATCTTCTATTTCTTTTCCTCTTCTCCACTTTCCTCCCCTTCGTTGTGTTGTAGTTTAGTGTGTCAGGAACCACAGCCACAGCAAAGTTTCAGGAAAGGAATCCTGGAAAGGATTCTCCTAGGGAGAATCTCTTAGGGATCTACCTCTGAGCTTCATGCTTGCAAGGCCGGTGTTCTGCCACTGAGTCACAATCCTGGACCTACGTTTTGTTTCTTTTCAGCCATATCTGGTTCTTGGGGATTCCTGGCTCTGTGTTCGGGGGGCCACTTCTGGTGGTGCTCAAATGGGTATATAGTGCTGAGTATTGAACCCAGGGCCCCACACATACAAATCTTATGCTTAGCCCATTGAGCCATCTCTCCGGCTTCTCATTTTTGTTTCTTTAAACATGTTAGCCCCTGTCAAGGTAAGCTGTCAGCCCTCATGTTACAAGTGGATTCAAAATACAGGGCCGAGTTAAGAGCGCACACCCGTATGACTCAATCTTTAGAACAGCCGGTCAACCAGGAGCATAAAAATATATAAGCACATTTGTAAAACTCTTGTTTAACTTTGCTAAGTTTCTTTAGTGTTCCCATGCTAACAACTTTTCCCACAGCTCTGGCTCCTTCATGACTTTGAGTACTCACTGAGGAAAATTGAATCCCAGTCCCACAGATGTTAACACTAAAGGGACCTTAGGGGAGTACAGAAGTGTAAGGAGTGAAGTGGGGCAAAGGTCTCTGATTCCAAGAAAGCTTCTTTCTTGGCTGGAATCTGAGCCTCCCTGGGCTGGGAAAATGCCAACAAAGTTCTTTCCTGAGTCTGTGTACTAAACCTATTGTTTGTTTGTTTTTCTAGTTTCTCAGCAGACATTTCCCCATTGTTGGTCTGTTTTTGAAATGGGCCATATCCTAACTCTCTGTCTCTATTGCTCACCTGAGAACCCACTGCCTTTTAGACCAGCCACTCTGGGCTAGGTAAGCCTGTTAGGTACTTAACATCTGCAGAGTTTGTGACTTTATCTGTCCACATTCTTTGATTAGTAATATTGTTCCTAAGAATCTATCCTAAGGAGAAAATATGTCAGAGATGGAGGCTAAAATTTAGGTATAAGTTTGCTCATAGTAGAATTATTCTTTTTGTTTGTTTTTTTGTTTGTTTTATTTTGGGTTACACCCGGCAGCACTCAGGGGTTATTCCTGGCTATGCACTCAGAAATCACTCCTGGCAGGCCCGGGGGACCATATGGGATGCTGGGAGATTAAACTGTGGTCTGTCCTAGGTCAGCCGTGTTCAAGGCAAAAGCCCTACTGTTGTGCCACTACTCTGGCCCCAGTAGTTCTTAATTCTTTTTTTTTTTTTTTTGGTTTTTGGGTCACACCCGGCAGTGCTCAGGGGTTATTCCTGGCTCCAGGCTCAGAAATTGCTCCTGGCAGGCACGGGGGATCATATGGGGCGCCGGGATTCGAACCAATGACCTCCTGCATGAAAGGCAAACGCCTTACCTCCATGCTATCTCTCCGGCCCCCAGTTCTTAATTCTTAAATTAAGCCACTTTAGTTACAAACAGTAGTTGGCCAAGTAAATGACACATTTCTCCAACTGTCATTAAAAGCATGTTTTAAAGAAAACCAATAAGTGAGAAGATGTTCAGCAAAGCTAGATACTTGAATGGTGGAGTAGAACTCTGACTTTCCTGGTGCTCAGAGGCCATAGAATGAAAACTAAAAGAAGAAAAGACTAGAAATATACATTATACAGGATATATATTATACTATATTATTATATTATATTATATTATATTATATTATTATATATAGAATATATTACACAGAATATAATAGATGTCTGGCTCCAGAAGTGGGGCTGTTCTTGCCTGTAATTTTCAGGTCCTTTCAAGATTTATAACCAGAAAAAGAGGTCAGCAGGCACTAGAAGATTTTTGGGTCTTTGCTTTGCATTCAAAAGAGAGATCAAGACAATAACTTAGGGGCCAGAGAGATAGCATGGAGGCAGGACATTTGCCTTGCATGCAGAAGGATGGTGGCTCGAATTCCGGCATTCCATATGGTCCCCCGAGCCTGCCAGGAGCAATTTCTGAGCAGAGAGTCAGGAGTAACCCCTGAGAGCTGCCCAGTGTGACCCCCTCCCCCTGAAAAAAAGCCAATAACTTACATCCTGAAAAACCAACATACTTGCTTCTGTGCTGGCTCCTTAGACTTGCAGGGCTTCAAGGAGGCATTTGTTGGTGAAACTTAAATAGGATCTGTGGAATAGGTGAATAGAATTTATCCATTTAAATCTCCTGATACTGATACTGGAACTATCAATTCTCCATTTTTGTTAGTTTGTTTTTTGGCCTCACCAGAGGTGCTCCATGGTTACTCCTGGATTTTTGCTCAGGGATCACTCCTGGTGGTGCTCAGGGGACCATGTTGGTGCTGGGTTGGTCATATGCAAGACAAAAGCCTTATTCATTGTACTATTTCGCAGGCTCACCCCTTTTTTGTATGGGGATATACATAATAAAATTTTTCTGGGTTTTTTTTTTTTTTTTTTTTTTTTTTTGGTTTTTGGGTCATACCCAGCGATGCTCATGGGTTACTCCTGGCTCTGTGCTCAGAAATTGCTCCTGGCAGGCTTGGGAGACTATATGGGATGCTGGGGTTTGAACCACCATCTGTCCTGGATCAGCTGCATGCAAAGCAAATGCCCGAATGCTATGCTCTCTCCGGCCCCTATACAATAAATTTTTCTGAACAATAGGGCATTTTATTAAAAATGTACTCTCAAATGGTTCTGGGGAAAGAAAAGTTATTGACATCATTCTTCGATGTTTCTCTGGCATGAAATTCTTTCAGAATAAAAACAAATAAGATTAAGCAAAAAGGAACCAAGAGTAAAAGGTGGTTTCTTCTGTGAGAGAGCTATTTTCTTCTGGCCACCCGCACCTCTCCTCTGCACAGCCTTGGCCACCTCACTGAAGGGTTCTCTTGTCTGTCCTCAGGGTCACATTGTCCACAACTGGAAGGCTCGATGGTTCATCCTTCAGCAGAACACACTACTCTACTACAAGCTCGAGGGGGGCCGGAAGGTGAACCCACCAAAGGGCCGGATCCTTCTGGACGGCTGCACCATTACCTGTCCCTGCCTGGATTATGAAAACCGACCTGTAAGTGTGAGCACATGTGTCCAGTCTAGCTTGTGCCCCAGACACTCCCATCGCTGAACTGTTGGATGGAGGTGGTGGTGGGTCAAGAGAAGAGTTAAGTATTAAAAAAATCTGGGCGAGGGGCTGGAGAGGTAGTAGAGGAGTTAAGATGTCCTCTGACCCAAGTTTGATCCTGGGCACCACATATGGCCCCTGAACACTGCCAGTGGTCATTACTGAGCACAGAGCCAGGAAGAGCCTCTAAGCACTGCAAGATGTGGTCAAAACAACCACCAAAACACCACTATCACCAAAAGAAGGAAATTCTGGTTCAAATCCTTGATGCCATTATGTGTAGGATATGTGACTTGGCTAGCCCACAAATCCTCTATCTTTTCATCTAGAAAATTGGGTGAAATAATGACCTCCCATGCTCTCCCATGCTTGGGGCCAGATAATGAGCTCTATGAAGTTGAAGCACTCCATAGGCCAGAAGACACTACAATTTTGTGAGTAGTTACTTACTACTTGGTAGTTTGTTTTTGTGGGGTGCTTGGGATAAACACCAAGGCTTGATACAAGCATGTACTCTGTGACTGAGCCATGCCCCAGATTCTGTGAGGGATTACTTTTATCATGAGAGTCAATGTAAGGACTTTCTGACCCTAAGGATTGTATAGCTAAAATTTAGGTGTGAGGGCTGGAGCAATAGCACAGTAGTAGGGCATTTGCCTGGCATGTGGCCAACCCGGGATGGACCTGGTTTTGATCCCCGGCATCCCATATTGTCCCTTAAGCCTGCCAGGAGCGATTTCTGAGTGCAGAGCCCAGAGGAACCCCTGAGCACCAACAGGTGTGATGCCCCCCAAATAAAAATAAATAAAATGAAGGTCTGGACTCAGTTCCTGAGATGAGTAGGTTCATAAGAAGGAATCTCTTTTCCTGCTTGTCTTTCCTGTCTTCCCCATCCATTTGATGTTTTTGCTGTCTCTGACTGGTGTCACTCCCTTGGTTGCAGTCAGAGACTGCACATTTGGTTGTGGTGTTTATGTGCTGTTTTTGGTTGCAGTACCCACTGGGGCTGGACATGTTCTGGCTCGCGAGAGATCCATACTTTGTTGTGTTGCCAGCGGTGAGAAGTGGCAGAGCTGCCGAGGTTGCACACAGACATGTGGCAGGCGCTGGAGCTTGCGCAAGGCAGGCACTTTATTGCTGAAATATTCCAAAAGCTCCACTATTTCTTCTTTTACTTTCCTTTTTTTTTTTTTGGGTGGGAGGAGGACACACCTGGTATTACTTGGGAAATTATGGAATGCCAGACATTAAACCCAGGCTTCCATGAGCTTTTACAGCACTTGGAGCTATTCAACATTTTCTTCTTTTTTGTCAAATATTTCTTCTTTTTTTTCTTATTTTTTAAAAATTTTATTAATTATTGATTGATTGATTGACTTTTGGGCCACGCCCAGCAGTACCCAGGGGCCACTCCTGGCTTTGCACTCAGAAATTGCCCCTGGCAGGCTGGGGGACCATAAGGGATGCTGGAAATCCAACTGGGTCCCTCTTGGGTCGTGCATCAAGGCAAATGCCCTACCTCTGTGCTATCTCTCCAGCCCCCAAATATTTCTTCTTTGATTCTTTCAAACCAGCTGAAGAACTTTCTAAACTATGAGAGGTGGGAGAATAGTCCAGAGGTTAAGTGCTTGCTTTGTACACATTCGATCTGGATTTAATCACTGGTACTACATATAATCCCTCAAGTTCTGCCAGAAGTGATCCCTGAGCACATAGCCAGGAGTATGCCCTGAGCATCATGAAGTATGATCCAAAAAGGAATGTTATTTTTATAAAGAAAATTTTAATTTTTATCTTTTTTTTTTTTTTTTTTTTTGGTTTTTTGGGCCACACCCTGTGACGCTCAGGGGTTACTCCTGGCTATGTGCTCAGAAGTTGCTCCTGGCTTCTTGGGGGACCATATGGGACGCCGGGGGATCGAACCGCGGTCCGTCCTAGGCTAGTGCAGGCAAGGCAGGCACCTTACCTCCAGCGCCACCGCCCGGCCCCTAATTTTTATCTTTTTTTTAACTTTAAAAAGAAACTTTATTTTTGGCCACACTTGCAGGATTTAGGGCTTACCCCTGGCTCTATGCTTAGGACACTAGGGATTAATCTGGGGTGGCCATGTTTGAGACTCTTTTTTTTTTCTTTTATTTATATTTTATTCCTTATTTTTAGCAATCTACAATAAGAAGTAGTAACTCATAAACACAGGAAAATGGTACTATATATAAATATAATATATATAAATATATATTATATATTATTATATTATATATACTATATATAAAATATAAATATAAAAATATATTTTTGTCATAAAGCTACTATAAGGATTAGATCATATAAAGCAGTTTCTGAACATAAAGCAAATAAGTGTTGACATTAATTATTAACAGGTGAATAATTATATCATTTTGATATAATATTAGATATAATATAATATAATTGTAAGTATTAAGGTGAATAGAATAAGCACCATCCTTTGCAGTTTGTCAGCTCTTTCCTCTGATATGCAGTTATCCTGGGACATGTTTGAGACTCTTGCCCTACCTGCTGTACTATTTTTCTAGCCACCTGCCGCTCTCCTCCTGCCAAGGAAATGATGGTCATTGCTGAAATGGAGGCAGATTTACTATAGTGTTTGATATAGTAATTTCTGCATTTTAAATTTTTCTTGAATAATAAAATTGGAGCTATTAAATATTTAGATTGGGTTTGTTCTACCTTCATTACCCAACATTAAAACCTTCATTAAATCCAACACAATAGGGAGTATACAAAAACAAAAAAGGAGCTTGCAAATATACATTAGGGAGTACTTAGGGAGTGCTGTTTAATACATGTTTAATACAAAGAAAGATTTTTAGAGGTGATTTTAAAAGGGAAAAATAGCTTTTATTTTTATTTTATTTTATTGGATTTTGGGCCACACTTGGCGATGCTTAGGAGTTACTTATAGCTTTTTCTGGAAGTGCTTGGGCTACCATGTGGGATGCTAGGGATTAAACCCCAGTTTGATCAGTTTTTTGTTTGTTTGTTTGTTTGTTTGTTTTTGGGCCACACCTGGTGGTGCTCAGGGGTTACTCCTGGTTCTGTGCTCAAAAATTACTCCTGGTAGGTCGGGGAAATATGGGACACCAGGGATGGAACCTTGGTCAGTGGTATGCAAGGCAAATACCCTACCCACTGTGCTATATCTCTGACTTCTGAGCAGCTGTTGTAAGGTAAGCGTCCTATCCATTGCATATTTTTGGCCCCAGAAAAACTACTTTTTATTTTGGTCACACTCAGAGGTGATCAAGGGTTACTCCTGTATCAGTATTCAGAAATTACCCTAAACAGGCATGGGGGACTATATGGGATGCCAGGAATCGAACTCTGATTAGCTGTGTACAAGGAAAATAACCTACCTGTTGTGCTATAACTCTGGATGGAACACATAGGTTGTGTGTGTGTGTGTGTGTGTGTGTGTGTGTTTTGGTTTTTTGGGCCACACCCCGCGTTGCTCAGGGGTTACTCCTGGCTGTCTGCTCAGAAATAGCTCCTGGCAGGCATGGGGGACCATATGGGACACCGGGATTCGAACCAACCACCTTAGGTCCTGGATCGGCTGCTTGCAAGGCAAACACCCCTGTGCTATCTCTCCAGGCCCATAGTTTTTAGTTTTTAGTTTTTTGGCTTTTGGGCCACACCTGGTGACGATCAGGGGTTACTCCTGGCTATGCGCTCAGAAATCACACCTGGCTTGGGGCACCATAAAGGACACCATGGGATCGAACCATAGTGTCAGCCGTGTGCAAGGCAAACACCCTACCACTGCGCTATCTCTCTGGCCTGGAACACCTAGGAAATTTTTTTGTTTGTTTGTTTTTTGTTTTTTTTTTTTTGGGGGGGTCATCACACCCAGCAACGCTCAGGGGATACTCTTGGGTCTACACTCAGAAATTGGTCCTGGTAGGCGTGGGGAATCATATGGGATGCCGGGATTTGAACCACCGTCCTTCTGCATGCAAGGCAAACGCCGTACCTCCATGCTATCTCTCCGGCCCCAGAACACCTGGTTTTTAAAGTGGATTTAGTACTCTATTTTTTTTTTTTTTTGTCTACACCTGGCAATGCTCAAGGACCATATGTGGTACTGATGCTCGAACCAGCATTTAATGCAAGTGCCTTTATTTCTGAACTATTTCTCCCCCATAATTCTAGCTCCTATTTCAGGTGGGGAGCACATCTGGAAGTGCTCAGAACTTAATCCTGGCTCTATGCTCAGCAATCACTCCTAAAAATGCTCTGTGTTCCTTATGGTATGCCAGAGCTCGAATCCAGGTCGGCATTGTGCAAGGCAAGCATCATGCCAAATCTTCTCTCTCTCTCCAGTCCAAATTCTATTTCTTAATAAGTCAAACCTCAGAACCTATAAACAAACTGTGGACCTGATATCCCTTAGTACTTTTAGGGAGGGAGATTTGAGTCACACCCAGCGGTGCCCAGGGGTTACTCCCGGTTCTGCGCTCAGAAATCGCTCTTGGCTGGCTCGGTGGATCATATGGGATGCCAGGATTCGAACCACCATTTGTCCTGAATAGGCTACATGCAAGGCAAATGCCCTACCGCTGTGTTATCTCTCCAATCCCTCCTTAGTACTTTTTTAAGTTAGGAGAACCTTCTACTCATAGGTAGAAGGGCCATGAAATGTGGGCTGGCCCTGGGACACGACAGGACAGACATATGTGTTTTGTGTGAGCTGTCCATGGCTTATCTGCCACAAGTGTATGATCCTTGAATGATTTTAAGAGTATCCAAATGGTCCTTGGCAGAAAAACGATACCCCACCTGTGCTTTAAGTGACAAGCAAGAGTGCTGATAGAATGGGATAGAGAGAAAAACTCTTGAAGTTTCAACAAAACACAGCAGGTTAAGTTTGCTCATGGAAGCTGTGTGCTGTGTGTGAATTCTATAGAAAATTTTCAGATGGCCTTTGGCATGCCTGTGGTCTGACTTGAAAGCCTGAGCAGTTCCAACGGGAAGACCTTTCACAGGCTGTCCTGGATAATCAGAGACTGGGGGGTTCTGGAGAAAGAACCACATATCTGAGATGCAATGCCAAGGCCCCTTCCCTGACCAGAGGGGAACAGCTTTCCCATGAGACCCCGAGTTCTGGTTCCTGAGTGTGTAATTCTTAAGGAATCTTCCAAGACACCTGCTGGAAGCTGACTAGGGGGTGGAGGAGTGGGACTTCTAATCATCCCTGGACTCCTCTACTGGCTGGGGCCCTGTCACTCTTGCCTGCTTGACCAATGAATGCTGGTCTTTCTCCTAAATTTTCCACAGCTCCTCATTAAGCTGAAGACTCGCACATCCACCGAGTACTTCCTGGAGGCCTGCTCTCGAGAGGAGAGGGACGCCTGGGCCTTCGAGATAACCGGGGCTATTCACGCAGGGCAGCCAGGCAAAGTGCAACAGCTGCATGTCCTGAAAAACTCCTTCAAGCTGCCCCCCAACATCAGCCTGCTGTGAGTGCCCACACTTCCACCACCCTCAGCTTTTTCTATTTGAGCAGTCTGGAAGGGAAGGCAGAGTCCCTTGTGGCTCCATAGATCTTGCTTCAGGCCCCATCACTGTTCCTTTCCTTTTTCTGTGCTCTCCTCTGCCTGGAGATGGTCCCAGAGACCTGCCCCATTCCTATAGAACTTTTTTTTTTTTAACTTTATTAATTAATTTATTGATTTTTGGGGCCACACACAGCTGTGCTCAGGGGTTACTCCTGGCTCTGCTCTCAGAAATCACTCCTGGCAGGCTGGGGGACTCTATGGGATGCCGGGAATTGAACCAGGTCTCTCCTAGGTTTGTGCATGCAAGACAAATGCCCTACCACTGTGCTATCCCCTTGCCCCTATTCCTATAGGACTTCTTGAGGTCTCCGCTGCTTCTCCCCACCTCTGAGATGTGAGACCCTTGGCGCTTCCCATTCAGATTCAGCCAAGGGGCACAAGACCATGTCACAGCCGCTTGGGAATCTCACCCCCACCTAGTCATTGGGTCTTTTGCAGCCTGGGAGAAAAAGAATAATGTGTTCTGGTAGCAGTTTACCTTTTCGCTCTGTGGGCGTATTTATCCCCACACCCCTTTAATCATAAACGTAAGTGCTCACTGCATGCTGTGCTATGTACTAGGTCCTCAGGTGATGTCAATGGGAATACACAAGATTTCCCCTTGAACTTCCTCACCCAAATGTCCTAAGAAAAATTGAGAAGAATTCTATCCACTGTGGGCAGGGATTGTCCCACAGAGCCAGAGAGCAGTAGGAGGGAAAAAAAAGTTGCAGTGAAGGGACTTAATCTTCATGGAAACCATTACAATAAACCCCATCTGCAGAAACTGTCCCCTATTCTCACAGGCAGTGGAAGATGCAGTAGAAACCCTTCCTGGGCTCACCAAATACTGTGAACCTGATGTTGAACTTTGTATTGTGCACCTAGCTACTGTTAAGTCATGGAGAGAGAAGTCATGGCAGTTCAGGGTGGATACAAATGATGGTTTGAACCGTAGATCGTAGAGAATCTTTTGCTCCACATTCCTTCGCTTCTCCATTCCAAGTCACAGAGTTTTTTTTTCTCCTTGCTTTGTACAGAATTAATAATCCTTGCCTGATATAGAGATAGATGAGGAAAAAGAAAAAAAAATGTGACCCCTTAGATTTTGTTGCAAAACCAATACTCTGTTTTCTTTTTTCTTTTCTTTTTTTTTTTTTTTTTTGGGTCACACCCGGCAGCGCTCAGGGGTTACTCCTGGCTCGAAGCTCAGAAATTGCTCCTGGCAGGCTCGGGGGACCATATGGGATGCCAGGATTTAAACCACCGACCTTCTGCATGCAAGGCAAACGCACTACCTCCATGCTATCTCTCTGGCCCCTCTGTTCTTTTTCTTTCTTTCTTTTTTCTTCCTTCCTCTTTCTTTCTTTCTTTCTTTCTTTCTTTCTTTCTTTCTTTCTATCTGTCTTTCTATCTTTGATTCTTTCTTTCTTTATTTGTTTCTTTCTTTCTTTGTTTCTTGATTTCTTAATTTCTTTCTTTCTTTCTTTCTTTCTTTCTTTCTTTCTTTCTCTCTCTTTATTTCTTCCTTCCTCTTTCTTTCTTCTTTCTTTCCTTTTCTTTCTCTTTCTCTCCTTCCTTCCTTCCTTCCTTCCTTCCTTCCTTCCTTCCTTCCTTCCTTCCTTCCTTCCTTCCTTCCTTCCTTCCTTCCTTCCTTCCTTCCTTCCCTTCCTTCCTTCCCTTCCTTTATTATTTTTGGGTCACACTCAGCTGCGCTCAGGGGTTACTCCTGGCTCTACATTCAGAAATCGCTCCTGGCTGGCCCAGGGGACCATATGGGATGCTGGGATTTGAACCACCATCTGTCCTGAATAGGCTGTGTGCAAGGCAGATGCCTTACCACTCTGATATCTCTTTGGCCCCATACCCTGTATTCTTTGTGGTGTGTATTGCACCATCTTCCATGGCCCTTGTGCTTTTCCTCAGGCCTGTCAGTGTGACAAAGGCCCTTTCTTCTGTGCTTTCCTTTGGTGCAGAGCTATTGTGAGCAGATTGCATGATGGCAGCAGTGGAATCCGGTCAAGCCCCAACATGGAGCAGGGAAGCACCTACAAAAAGACCTTCATAGGTGAGCTAGCTTCCTGATCAGGCATGCTGGGAGGTTAACATGGGACCTGACAAATTTGTCAGACCTGGGACCTGACCAATGGGGACCCTTCACTCACTGGCATGGCAGCCTGTCTGTTCTGCGGTTGGGTGGTGTCCTGGCTTCCTGTGAGCACAGTCACAGTTCTTGCTCAGGTGAGACTTTCACTCTGCTCCTGAGTGGGAGCCCTAAGGTGGCCCAAGAGATATTAAGGTCCGTGAGGTCATGGCTATATGTTTCCACAGAGCCAGCTTTCCCCGCTTCATGATGTCTCCTGCTCTTGTCCTGATGTAGGCTCTGCCCTGGTAGATTGGCTCATCTCCAACAACTTCTCGGCCAGCCGCCTGGAGGGTGTGACTCTGGCCTCTGTGCTCTTGGAGGAGAACTTTCTTAGGCCCGTGGGCTCACGAAGCATGGAAGCCGTGCGTTCTGGGGATCTGGCCGAGCAGTTTCTAGATGACTCCACGGCTCTATACACCTTTGTAAGTTGGGGCGCGTTTCTTTTTTGACCCTGGGGGTAGTGTGGAGGCCAGAGCCTACTGAAGGTGCAGGGCAGCTTCATCTCAGGTAGAGGGAATGTATGCACTGAGGAATTCCCTCTTCTTTGTATGGGACCCCTCACTGTAACTGAGTCGTTTTCATATCAGAGCGCCCCCCTCTCTCCTACCCACCAGGCTGAGAGCTACAAAAAAAAGATGAACCACAAAGATGAGCTCAACCTCAGTACAATGGAGTTAAGTGGCACCGTGGTCAAGCAAGGCTATCTGGCCAAACAGGTGTGGCTGCCTTGGGTCAGGGACAAATGAACATCTTGACTTTCTCAAACTTAGGGGGCTAAAGGGCAGGCAGGAGTGGCTTTGAAGGGTGGGAAGGGGTGAGACTTGTAGAAGGCATCCGTTACCAGCAGGTGACAGGGAACATGTCAGAATGCTTGCCCTGCCACTGGCATACATGGATCCCAGACCAAGGAAGTTCAGGAAAAAGACCAGTGAAAACCCATACTGGAGACATGGTCTGGAAGGAACCTCTGGGCTTTTGCTCCTGAGGTTTCCTGGACCCTCTGCCTCCATTTCTTGAACTATATGCCCCGCACCCCCAAACCTTCGCAAAAGAATTTTCTCAGTTGATGGAAGATAAAATTCTCCCTGCAGGGGCTAGACCGGTGGTGCTAGAGATAAGGCGTCTGCCTTGTAAGCGCTAGCCTACGGTTAGATGGTTAGATCCCTGATCATCTCATATGGTCCCCCGAAGCCAGGAGCGACTTCTGAGTGCATAGCCAGGAGTAACCCCTGAGCATGGCACAAAAACAAAAACAAAAAAATTCTCCCTGCAGTGTCAGCTTTGTATTTAAAGGACCTTGATGGCTGTTGCTAACCAAGATTAGGGGAGCAGCTGAGGGGAATTCTATATGTGACATGTCATTACTGTTTTGGGGACTCCAAAAGTAGGCATTTTTGGGGGAAATGGGACCCCTGGAGCAGATAGGATCAGAGGTTCAGCCTTGAGATGCATGGCCGGGGAGAATGAGTTGAATGTCACAAAGGAGTCTTGAACCTTTTCTTTGCTGCAGGGACACAAGAGGAAAAACTGGAAAGTTCGACGCTTTGTCCTGAGGAAGGACCCGGCTTACCTGCACTACTACGACCCTTCCAAAGTGAGTGTGGGCTGGTCACTGGACACCCATTCTTGATGCTTCCAGACCTTTCTATCTTGAGCTGAGCGGGCAGCTGCCTGTACTTCCTCTTTCAGCATCCTTCTCACCACTTCCTGCTCCCAATGCTGTTCCTTCTTCCACCATCCAACATACTCAGCACTCATGCTCCCATCTTGCATGCATTGCCACATGCAATGTAATGCCCATATATCCTTCTGTCCAAATATTCCAGGAATTGTTGGGCCAACACTCACATTTTTATTGTCTAGTTTAGGAGCCACACCTGGTGGTACTCTGGGGTAACTGCCATTGGTGTTCAGGGGGTTATGCAATGCAGTGAATTGAACCCTGACCTTCTGCCTGCAAAGCATGTGCTAAGCATCTCTCTAGCTCCTCCACAGTGACTAAGGTTTTCATTTGTTGCTGTTGCTGTTGCTTATGGTGTATTTCAGCCAGATTCATTAAGACAACTGATCAAATATTTGCTATCCTGAATTACAGACTATATTATTGCACACTAAGTAGATCAAATTCCCATCAACAAGAAACTATAGTCGCTCTGTTCCCTTGTGCTTTCATAAGTGTGGTTTTTGAAAGTGCAAAGTAGGAAGTTTCTCGTTTGCTGAGCTTCCACTAAGAACCTCTCTCCACAGCCCAGAGTGTAGAGGAGTCCCTGGGAGCTGGCCAGGTCACAGGGAAGGTTGAGGATTGCTGCTATGGCTGCCACCTGTGATCTGAAGCCCCAACTTCCCGACTGGTGCAGTTAACTGGACTGTGATGTCCAAATTCAGCCTCTTCTGACCCTCACCTCTCTCACTCACTGCTGTCGCTGGCCTGATGGGATTGTGCTAAGGAAGTGTCATTTTTTTCCCCTGCTGCATTTGTTCAGTTTTCTTCTTCTTTTTTTTACACTTGATCTTAGCCAAAAGGCCGAGAAGCGATCTTCTTCTTTTTTTAGTTTTTGGGTCATACCCAGCAACACTCAGGGGTTACTCCTGGCTCTGCACTCAGAAATCGTCCCTGGCAGGCTTGGGGGAACATATGGGATGCCGGGAATTGAACCGGGGTTTGTCCTGTGTTGGCCTCATGCAAGGCAAAAGCCCTACTTCTGTGCTATCATCATTCCGGCCCCGTTTGTTCAGTTTTCTAACCACGTCTTCCTCCCTCCGCAGGAAGAGAACCGGCCAGTCGGGGGTTTTTCTCTTCGTGGCTCTCTCGTGTCTGCCCTGGAGGATAATGGTGTTCCCACAGGTAGGGTGCACTTCAGCCCTGGTGAAGATCTTGGCCTTGCCTCCTGCACTCTCAGCAGTTCTTTGCTAATGAAGAGCTAAGCTTTGTGAGCCGAGGAGGGCTTTTCTGTTGAGACAATTAATGCTGTGTTTTGAAACTGACTTCAGAATTAGAGAAAGGGGCATTCATAGAGGTCTGAATCATTCTAAATATTCTTTTTCCCTGTTTGTCCTAAGTAGCCCCAAAGCTTTTGCTTAGTACTATCTTATACTGCATTCATATGTAACACACAGATTATCATACTAATTTCATATTGGCCAATTAAATTAGGAGGAAAATATTAAATTAGGAGGAAAATATTATTTTATGGGTATGGAAATTTGGATTCAAAGAAGTAATCCAAAGCCAAATCCCAAATCGGTACCTGCTTTTAACAGAAACATACTGATTTCTATGGTTAGTGTATGGATAGACGCTGAGGGCTTTCAAATATATCTATCTCATAGCACAGACCAGAGGAAGGGATGTAAGGAAAAAAACAAACACTGGTGGATTCCCTAATGATATTTGCAAATAGGAAAGACTTCATGCATGTTGTTTTGTGTCTCAGTTGACTTTCAGCTTCTTCTAGCTAAAAATGGACATGCACTCACTATTTTTTTCTTCTTCTGCCTAGGGGTTAAAGGAAATGTCCAGGGAAATCTCTTCAAAGTGATCACCAAGGATGATACGCATTATTATATCCAGGCTAGCAGTAAGGCTGAACGGGTTGAATGGATTGAAGCTATCAAGAAGCTGACATGACAAGACATAAGGGGACAGGACCAGGGTATTCCGTTTCATCTGATGCGACCAGATGATAGGCAGGATTTCCTGGAGGAGACGGACTTTTCACTTTGTGTATATTGTACTGCCTGCCCCATGGAGTTGCTCCAATTGCAGTTGGCTTTGGTGCTACTTCCTCTCCCATTTTTGTGTCCACCTGGAAATGCTGCAAGAGCTTCAGGCAACAGCATTTTGCCAATTCCTCACAGTCCTCGGGCTCCAAAGTAGGTCTCCCTTGTTTTAATATTAACCTATGTGTTATAAATAAAACTTTGGTCTCGTGGCAGTTTTGAATTACGTCAAAAATCACTTCTTTGGGATAAAAGAAAATAACATTTACTCTGGCAATTAAAATTCTTTATGTAGTTTCAGTTTTTCTCCTGCTTGAATTATTATGCTAGGTGACTTTGAAAACACTTAGCATGACTTAAATCACCAAGTATCCAATCTTGGGATGGTGGCAAATTTCTGGTTATACAGAGAATATGGTTTTGTTGGGAAAATGAGCTGGCACAAGTGTACATTGCAGACACACATGAAGATTAGTCAAATACACACACAAAATGGTAAAATTACACTTGCTATGAAAAGTGGCGTTTAGAGATGCAGAGCAGGAATGCTCTAAAAGACAAATGCATCTAAAAGATGAGAAAAGAATCTAATAGAGGTGTGAAAAAATGGTTTTAAAATGAATTAGGACTAAAGGAATAGTACAGGCAGGAGGTACTATTGCATGTGCTGACTTGGTTTTGGTCCCTGGCAATGATCCCTTGAGTCTGTCAAGAGTGATTCTTTTTTTTTTTTTGTGGTTTTTGGGTCACACCCGGCAGTGCTCAGGGGTTATTCCTGGCTCCAGGCTCAGAAATTGCTCCTGGCAGGCACGGGGGACCATATGGGACGCTGGGATTTGAACCGATGACCTTCCGCATGAAAGGTAAATGCCTTACCTCCATGCTATCTCTCTGGCCCCAAGAGTGATTCTTGAGTATGGAGTCAGGAGTAAGCTGTGAGCACTGCCAGGTGTAGCTTCCCCCCCAAAAAAACCTACCAGGGGCTAGAGATCATTGGGCTAGAGCTTAGGCTTTGCATGAAGAGTTCACTCTTTGGCACCATATGGTTACCTCCAGTGAAATTGCAGCACCCCTATGGTCCTCCCTTTCCTCAAGACAGGAAGTAACCCAAGCACAGCTGGGTGTGTCCCTCAATAAAAAAGAACATCAGCAGTCAGACTAATAGCACAGCTATGGGCATTTGCCTTGCATGTGGCTGATCCAGGACGGACCTGGGTTTGATTCAGCCTAGCATCCCATATGGTCCCCCGGAGTCTTCAAGGAGCGATTTTTTGAGTGCAGAGCCAGGAGTAACCCAAGCGCTGCTGGGTGTGCCCAAAAACAAAAACAGAAAAAGAAAAAGAAAGAATATCAACTGAGGCAAGTACCAATAAATTTCATCAGTTAGGTTAAGTAGTGAAAAGTCTGTATCATGCAATATTTTAAGAAACACTTTTATTACTTTCAAGTGTATACAGCGATCTGGCATGCTACTGCCAGCATTTTTGCCAAATACAAGGGCTCAGACTTCCGTTAATGAATAGATAACTTATTTAAGGGGAGTAGATACTTCCAAAGTGCTTAAGTAAAAATCTGTACTTGCAGTCTGGTCTCTCTTAATCTTATCTAGATAGAATACCTGATCTGATTGATCGGGAATTCCAGGCTAATGGAGTCCTATTTAATTCCTTACAAGAGACGGTTTTTCAAAGTACTGTTTTCCATTTGGCATTCCATCAAGGTCTAATGTCCCTGGTATTAGATTCTTTATTGCTTTTTGAGGATCGCATATTTATCGAAGTTAAAACTGCATTTGGTTTGATGGCTTTCTGACTCTAAATTGGCACAGCACTCCACTCTTCAGGACAGCATCGTTTTCATGTGTTTAAAATATTGCTTGAAGTTACATCGGGGAACAACTCTTGCCAAAGTATTATCACTTCACTTTTTTGAAACCCTGAATCAGGACCTGGGGAGTTGACTCTGGTAGAGCATGCACATGTGGCTTGCGTCCAATCTGTGCCACTGTGTGATGGTGGAATCCAGAACCATTTAAACAGCTCTTGAAGTAAAAGTTAAGAATGGCTGAATGTATGGTAGATCAGTGATACCAAGTCTGCTTAGTAGGTTCCTCCAAACATTAAGCATTACTAAACATAGTAACACTATTTTTGAGTATTATCCATATATTGATTTGTCTTGCTATAAAATCTATGAAAAATAGGGCCCGGAGAGATAGCACAGCGGTGTTTGCCTTGCAAGCAACCGATCCAGGACCAAAGGTGGTTGGTTCGAATCCCGATGTCCCATAGGGTCCCCCGAGCCTGCCAGGAGCTATTTCTGAGCAGACAGCTAGAGTAACCCCTGAGCACCGCCGGGTGTGGCCCAAAAACAGAAAAAACAAAAAAAAACACACAAAAAACCTATGAAAAATGAAGTCTTACTTTTTCTTGATTATTTTCAATCAGTATATGTATAAATGAGACTCAAACTAGAACTTATTTTGTTAAGTGGGCTGATAGTTGACCTCAAAAGCAAAATGAGAAGTATAAGCAATCCTTAATTTTTTTTTTTTTTTTTTTTTGGTTTTTAGGTCACACCCGGCAGCGCTCAGGGGTTACTCCTGGCTCTACACTCAGAAATCGCTACTGGTAGGCTCAGGGGACCATATGGGATGCCGAGATTTGAACCACTGGCCTTCTGCATGCGAGGCAAATGCCTTACCTCCATGCTATCTCTCTGGCCCCGAAATCCTTAATTTTTTAATTGATTATGTTGAGGGGAGTGCTCACTTCAGCAGCACATATACTAAAATTGGAATGATAAAGAGATTAGCACGGCCCCTGCGCAAGGATGACACGCAAATTTGTGAAGTGTTCCATATTTTAATACTTTGTAATAAAAATTAAACATGTAAAATAAAAATGTTGAGGGGAGAAATTCAATGCCCATCTATTCGAGTTATTTGGAATCAGAGGTGTGACTTATTCTTTTATCAGGAAGTGATACTAGGATCACAGAGCATATATATGTATATATATATATATATATAAGCTCTGTGTTTTCTCTCCTTCACGTTGTTAGTGAAGTACCTGCTCTTTTACTTGTGAAGTGTCTTAGAGAACTGCTGGGACTGAGCAAAGACTTCATGGGATGAGATCTTCACTACAGTGAAACTGTTTAATAGGAACGGCTTTTTAAGTGTAATGAAACAAAAAAATCAGTTCTCTTGCCTAGATAACATTAATCTATAATGCTTTATATTAAGCTTCATAGACGCTTTTTGACTCCTCATAAAGAACAGCTAAAATATGTGCCAATTTTGAGAACAGCTAATATTTTCTAAATGTTCTCAGCGTGGAATGCTAGTAATAATCAAAGGTCCTTGTGGAAATGCCAGTATCAATCTCTGGATCAGTAAATTGTCAAAAAGACAAACTTTCACAAATGGCAAAAAAACAAAACAAAAAAAAAAAACACTGTATCACCAAAGGGCCAGAGAGAGAGCATGGAGGCAAGGCGTTTGCCTTGCATACAGGACAGTGGTTCAAATCCCAGCATCCTATATGGTCCCCCGAACCTACCAGGAACGATTTCTGAGCGTAGAGCCAGGAGGAACCCAAGCACTGCCGGGTGTGACCCCAAAAAACCAAACCAAACCAAACAAAAAATTGTATCACCGAAATATTTCTTCTAGTCTCTTTAACAAGTGCAATCTAGTTCCGGTTTAACCAGTGTGATGAGTTGGTTTAATCTTCCAAGGAATTAAAGTAAGTGTTCTTAGGAATAATTGGTAAAATATATCTAGTATCTTAACTATATAGAGATTAATATAAAGCAGACCAAAGTAACTGACTTTCTATACCCTTAGTACTACTGCAGCTTCACTTCAAACCATGTGTTTCTCTATGAAATTTATTTATCTTAAATTTAGGCACCTCTAAAAATAGTTCTTAAGAGTTAAAAATGATGGAAACAGAAAAATCATTGTAACTGTGCTCTAATAGATCTGTTCCATTCTAAAGAGCTGAATGTCTCAGGTGGCACCTCATGAATACGGCCATGAAAAAAATAATAGGGCAATGATCAAAACGACAAAATTAAAGCAGCGTCATAAATACACATGCAAAACCTCATCCAGACAACAAACTTTAGCAACTTGAATGAAAAACTCAAGGGAACAGCTTAGCACACCAAAGAGGACCAGTGGGATCTATTTCCCCTCAGACCTCCATCACAGCATCATTCTCAAACAGGTAAAAGGCACACAGCTCATGTCATCTTTAATTATATCCTAAGGCTTTCCCCTCCAGAGTCCTTTCGCTTTCCTTTTGAAAGGATCTGTTGTACAGGATCCTTTCATCACCTGACCTTTGATTTTCCAGGACGGACTATAATGAAAATAAAACTAGGGTCTTAGTATTCATAGTGCTTTTTGACTGGTGACAAGAAGGAAGAAGCCTAAAGTTAAATATCCCAGAAATTTATTTAATGTTTGCTTGTTACATTTTATATATAGAAAGGTTGGGATCATTTTGAGCGCCCCTGGGAATCTCACGGAGGCACCGCACAAGAAAGAAGTGCCAATCTGGACACATAAGAAGTGGAACCACAAGCCCAATTTTCTGCGACTATTCTTAAAGATCTTTCTCAGGTGAAGTTAGGCCTCTCCTTAAGAAATGCTCAGGATGCCTGGGCTGCTGTGTGAAAACAGCTGGCATTGAGGAGGGCACTCATGTTTTGGTCTGTCGAGATATTTAAATACTTGGAGATAGAAAATATTCAACTTTGAAGCTTTCAATACTGGAAAACTTGGAAGTCTAGGAGTAACAGCCAGGAAGAGTGTGTTCCTTAAACTGGTCTGCTTCCCAACATTAGTCTTCAGCTTTGGCTTCCATTTCTTCGGCATCATCGTCTCCATCCACCTCTGCATTCTCTCTCTCGAGCCTCTCCAGCTGCCTTGCAAGTTCGGTCTCATCTGTATCTGTGACCACCTTCGGCTGCACGAGCAAAGAGAGAATTTCAAAGTAAGTGGAAAGTACAAAATTCAACTTCAATGATGTTACTGGCCTACAGCAGATTTCTAGGGATTCTGACAGACCTATTTCCTTTTATGAACATCAGTACACTAAGTTATAGTATGTACGAAATGAAAAACTTCCTGAGAACTAGAAATACAGAAGAAAAGGAGTATGTACTAAGCACTGCTTTGTTTTTTTAGGCTAACACAACAAACATTTGAAAATAATTATAACTTTCAATCCATAATTGATACTTCTTCTTCTTTTTTTTGGTTTTTGGCCATACCCGGCAATGCTCAGGGGTTACTCCTGGCTATCTGCTCAGAAATAGCTCCTGGCAGGCACAAGGGACCATATGGGATGCTGGGATTCGAACCAACCACCTTAAGTCCTGGGTTGGCTGCTTGCAAGGCAAACGCCGCAGTGCTATCTCTCCAGCCCCCATAATTGCTTCTTCTTTCCACAGAAGGAATAATTATGAATATGTATATGTGAAAGAATGAAAACTAGGTTTTATTCCAATTATGATAAAGTGAGAAAATGATTCATCTCAAAAATATGAAGTCAAATTTTAGGTATTCCATATTAAATTCTGATATCCACTATGCTATTGCTCTGGCCCACAAATAGTTCATTTTCATTGTTCATATTTTTTCCCCAGAGGTGGAGAGCAGAGAACCTAACACCAACAATTACCAGTATTATGTAACCACCTTGTGTGAGTTCTTTGTTGACTGGCAGCTCAAAATGCCCTGAACATTGCTGACAGAATATGGCCTTACACCCAAACCAATCAACCAATAAAGCCCACACAGGACAAGACTCAAGGTACCCTGAGTCAATACTGATTTTATGCTTAGCACTATAACCCTAAGTGTATCTCTTCTTAACATGCAATGATTTTCATTTTAGACTGTCATCATTTAGATCTGTGTTTCCCAAAGTGGGCAATACTCCTGCCACTAGAACAATGTAAGGTGAATTGGAAGGTACTTTTAGATGATTCAAAGAAGGCATATTTACAGGGAAGCACAGAGATTTCTTAGCTCTAGATAACTTTATTCTCTTAAAAAAAAAGATGTTTAAACAAGGAAAAAATTGTCTTAATCTCACCTCCATTTGTACGTTGAAAACCCCCCTCTTTTCCTCGATCTTTTCTTTGATAACAGCCATAGCTTGATTGAGAACGGACAGGCCTTCTGTTCTCTCTAGGGTCGTTGTAGTCATCACATACCGAGGAGGAGCTATTAGGTTAATCTAAAGAATAAAGACAAAATTCCACTTGTTAGAGTACCTACAGAAAAAGAACAGATACCTGAGAATTGTCTTGTGTCAGTTTAACAAGCCATCCCAAAATTTAACTCACAATTTTATAAGTTTGCAGTTTGGGGTGTATTACCTTTTTGGCAGTACCAGAGAACAAATTCAGGGCCAAACATTCTTGGTCCTTGGGAGCAGCTTATTTATGTAACCCAGTAGTCAACTGCACTACAATACTGAATATGAAGAATTATGACTTGTAGATGCATCTCTAATGACTAAGTAGTTCCAGTCATAAAAAAAAAAAATCCTGGAGCTGGAGAGATAGCACAGTGGGTAGGGTGTTTGCTTTGCAACCAGACAACCCAGGTTTGATCCCTGAGCACTGCCAGGTGTGGCCCCAAAACAAAACAAAACTTTAACATTCTAATTAGTCATAAACTAAATCAATAGAAGAAATTTAATCAACTATATGAGTAACAACCATCCAGTTAATTTTAATCACCAATAAAAGGCAAACTAGACTACTGTATGTGTGAATATGAGAGAAGTCACTGATCTTTCCAAGATTCTAATCGCTATCAATACAGTAACTTTATTGGAAGGAGGTTTAGCATCATGTACCACCCTGGTATTAAATGCCAATAGAAATCTTGGGCCCGGAGAGATAGCACAGCGGCGTTTGCCTTGCAAGCAGCCGATCCAGGACCAAAGGTGGTTGGTTCGAATCCCGGTGTCCCATATGGTCCCCCCGTACCTGCCAGGAGCTATTTCTGAGTAGACAGCCAGGAGTAACCCCTGAGCATCGCCGGGTGCGGCCCAAAAACCAAAAAAAAAAAAAAAAAAAAAAAAAACAAAAAAAAAAAAAAAAACAAAAAAACTCTAGCTACTGTGACAGTACCAGTAGCTACAATAAAAATGCACTTATGTAATTAAAAACACCCCCTAGAAATATCAACCAGAGTAGCTTTTTATCCTGTCACTACACAAAATCGTAAAATAAACTTGATTTTGTTTAGGTAGATATTAACACTGAACACTCACCTTGATGGGCATGGTTTCTGTAGAGCAATTCAAACCTGCTCTAAGGGCTTCTTTGACAGCGTCAATGCCTTCATAACCATAACAAGCCACTTCAATATCTAAAATGACAAGAATTCAAAAGCTTAAAACTGAGAAACAGAAAGGCTGAATAGAAACCAGAGGCTTGCTCTCCAACCTGTGTTCTCCCTTCAATGCATACTTCTCCCTTTACTCTCACCTCACAGCTTTTAAAGTTTCAACAGAAATCAAAAACTATCTTGAGTCACAAAAAAAATGCACCAATACAAACACCTTTAAAAACATGCTAAGATTTACTAAACTCATCATCGTTACCAGTGTGAATATGAATTCAATGATTCAACAGGAGAATCAGACAAATCCAGATTTGAATATAGCAATATATTTCAAATAAAAAAAATCATTTACCTGCTCGAATTTTGACAGCTTGTGGGGTCAAACGCCTATTAATATTGTTAATGAGTACTTCCCGTTCATCTTCATTTAAATCTAAACTATCCAAAATAGATGGGTCTCTAAAAAAAAAAAAAGCCCCAAAAGGTAAATATTATTTTACTGACAACTATAATACCACAGTATATATTTACAGAGCACAAAATTATTGTTAAGAGAATCACAGTTCAAATCTCAGTTGTGCACTTACATGTCATTGGGCCTGTTTAGACCTGTTTCCAAGTGTGTCAAATAAAGGACAAAACAGTATATAGCACCTAAGAATGTGGTGAGATACAATCAAAAAGAGGCATGGAAAGGCAAGAAACCTTGGCTTTTTTATTTTTGTTTTGGGGACACCCTATGATGCTAGAGCACCACTCCTAGACTTTTTCATTCAGGAATTATTTCTGATGGTGCTCAGGGGACTATAATGGGATGCCAGAGACTGAACCCAGGTCAGAGGCATTGAACTCAGATTGGCCTTGTGTAAGGTAAGTGCTCTACACAAGACGGCTCTAGCCCTGGTAAAAAGAACGCAGGATAACATTTTTATTCAGCTCATTCTACCTATAAAGTGGCAAGAAGACAAAGCTAAAGAAAGTGGACAACAAAATCAGCAAATTTCATAGAAGAAATGGCAGAAAACCATTCTGACAAGGTATTAAACACTCACCAATACCATGAAAACAAAGATACCACTTAATAGTCTACCAGTTTGGCACAGAAAAAAAAAATCAGATATATACTAGTATTGGGGATGAAGAGACAAAGAAATACTCAAAATTTGATAAAGGGAATAAAAAGTACAGCAACACTGAATATACCAAAAATGACAAAAGTTTTTTTTTTTTCATTTTAGGCTTCATTTGTTGGTGCTCATGGCTTACTCCTGATTCTATGCTCAGGAATCACTCCTGGTTTTGCTTGGCGTATTGAACCAGAGTCAGTCATATGCAAGGTCAAGCACCTTACCTCCTATACTACCATTTTACTTGGCATAACTAAGTATGCACATATAATAACCAATACTTGAATAATTCAGTTCCTATGAATATTTCTTTTTTTTAAGGGTTGATGGCTTTTTTTTATTTATTTATTTATTTATTTATTTATTTATTTATTTTTGGTTTTGGGGCCACACCTGGCGTTGCTCAGGGGTTACTCCTGGCTGTCTGCTCAGAAGTAGCTCCAGGCAGGCACGGGGGACCATATGGGACACCGGGATTTGAACCAACCACCTTTGGTCCTGGATCGGCTGCTTGCAAGGCAAACACCACTGTGCTATCTCTCCGGGCCCAGTTCCTTTGAATATTTCTTAAAAACTTCCTAATGTGTCAAAAAAAAGTGGCCAGAGAGATAGCAATGGAGGTAGGGCATTTGCCTTGCATGCAGAAGGACGGAAGTTCGAATCCCGGCATCCATATGGTCTCTCGAGCCTGCCAGGAGCTATTTCTGAGTGTAGAGCCAGAAGTAACCGCTGAGTGCCGCCAGGTATGACTCAAAAAGACCCCCCAACACTCCCCAAAAAGACAAAAACTTCCTAATGTGGGACAATAGGCTCAAAGGCTTGGAACACTTACTCTGCATGCAGGAACCCTATGTTGGCACTACAACACCAGGGTGTATGGACCAAAACCACCCTTTTCCTCGGCCCTAACCCAGCCTTATGTGTCAGAGATGTTACAATCTTCCTCATGGCATTGTTTGAAAAATGTTTGGCAAAGGGTGCAAAGGAATTATTTAAATCTCTCTTAATAGTGAAACAGATGTTCATACAAAGAAATACTTAGAAATTCACATGAAGTTTAAGGATTCAAGCGAGGAAAAGAAAAGCATGGAAGAGGTATATCCCTGAGCAACAGCTGGGCACGGGTGCTAAGATTAATTCAAAGAAATTATAGATAAATATATATATAAATATAGAAATAATGAGAAGTGAGGAGAGAAGTAATTGCTGATAGTGGAATGGGGAGAGAGAGAATGTGCAGAGAGAAAAAATATGGACAGTATAGGAAGCCCAGTTCATGTTGCAAAGCAGGTGTGTCCTATAAGCACCAAGCAGTCTGCAAGTACAGAGAATGAACCCTGATCCATCACTGCGTGTTAACATAAGGAAAAATGGGGCAAAACATTCACGATATTGGTAATGAAATTGGGGAAATGATGCATCATGGTCTGTCAATGTGGAATAAGAGAAAAGGCAAGAAAGGATAGAGAAGCAGAAGAAAATGAAGGAGTAGAGTTAGATCCTCAATAGAGTAAGGAATGATAATTACACAGGAACTGAAAGCACAGGAGACTGCCAAGAGAACAGAAAAGTATGAATTAAAGAAGCTTCTGAAGGTGACATTAAGACTCAGGGTAAAGAAAAATATGAGGTAACAGTTTTAGACAGGAAATCTGCATTGATCCTAGAGTTATGTAGGGCAATAATGAGAAGAGGAGCGTGTAGATAGTAGGGTGAGATGAGCCACAAGGCCTCTGAGACTGATTATAGCATACAAAGTTAGATAGGCTTGGACACAAATTTTATAGATGTATACATGCATCATGGGCCTGTCTTTCTTGTTTTTGAGTCACACTGAACAGTGCTCAGTGGTTACTGTGGAACGATGCCTGGGGACCATGTGGTCCAGATCTTTAGCTGTATTCTGTGACTCTTTGGAGGCCTTTCACACAGAAATAAATGTAAGTTTTGCAGGAGTTGGCGATAATAGCTCAATGGTAAAATGCACGACCTGTATGCAAAAGACCTGCAAAAGACCGAGCTTAATCTCTGACCGCAAATAAAATAAGCAAACTTGGAAGAGGCTCATTAAAAGCAGATTCTCAATCTGTATCTAGACCCAACATCTGGGGCGGCAAGGAAGAAGCAAAGCCAAAGCATTCTTACGAGACAGCGTGCTTAAAGGCGTCGTAGGCACCATAGCCAGGCCTCTTGTACTTGTCATCGAAGACCCAGGCAGTTCTCTGGAACAGGCTTTCCAGCTGCTCATCCTTGGTGTATTCCAACACCTCAGCAACATGACGAAGAATGCTATACACCTACAGACACAAAGAAGAGCTCAAAATTTCAAAAATAAGGGTTTTATTTTATGAAAATAGGGATTCTTATATTTTAGCACACCCTTGGTTACTTTGACTCCAATCCCAAAACGAAGCATCCCTTTAAACCACATTCTTTCTCCACAAAGGAACACATGCTTTGCTATACAATTAAACTGGGTAAAACAAGTAGGAATGAGGGAGAACTTAGTGCCTTATGATTCAGACCAAGTAAGTACTGTCTCAAATTAACCTTTTTTGTTTCCTCAACTATAAAAAGGGAAGATACTGGTGTATCATTACTTCAGAGCTTTTTAAAGGAATACACACACACACACACACACACACACACACACACACGTGTACTATAAACTGTATACAAGCCTCATTATATAAAATATGTTATTACCATTCTGTATTGGAGAATGAATTTGTTTTTGAGTCACACCCATGGTGCTCTCAAGGCTCACCCCTGGCTGGGTTCAGGGAACCACATGTAGTGCTGGGGACTAAAAGTTGGTTGAATGCAAGGCAAGCACCTTATTCACTTTACTCTTTCTCTCTCTCTGTCCCTTAACTTGATTTGACATCATTCAATATTTGCTTTGCTATCGTTTTTGTTATACTCCCAATTCTACCCACTACTAGTCATTTCTATAAATCCCTAAAAATAGAAAGGGCTTAAAGAGAATATAAGGAGATCTTTCTGTTAATTAAACAAAAATCTTGAGGTAGGAAGGGCAGCACCACTGGCTATTCCATGCTACCATCTTATCCTGGTAAATTCTACCAACATACGCATCTTAAAACAGCCTAGAGCAGGGGTCTCAAACTCAATTTACCTGGGGGCCGCAGGAGGCAAAGTCAGGGTGAGGCAGGGCCGCATAAAGGAACTGTTTGGGGTATGTGAATGTTTAATGCGATTTTTTCTTACTAATGCGATTTTTATACTGCGATATTTGAAGGCCGACCATGGGCCACAAAATGTTGTACGGAGGGCCGTGAGTTTGAGACCCCTGGCCTAGAGGAACTAAACAAAATTCCGAGTACCTTTTGTATCTCTGGTCTGAACTGTGTTTTTTCATATCTGGATTCTCAAAGTTAGTGGAACTTTTACCTTTTGTTTTGTTTTGTTTTTGAGTCACTCTCAGTAGTGCACAGAAATCACTCCTGGTGGGCTTGGGTGACCTTATGGGGTGCTGGGGATCAAACCCAGGTTGGCTGCATCTAAGGCTAAGAGTCCTAACTACTGAAATATTACTCCAGCTCTGATATCCTATATTCTAAAAAGCAACTAAGTGATGTCAATGCTGTTGGCCCAGACTACGAACTGAAAGATGAGGTTCTAGCACTCATTAAACGGGTTTTAGGGGCTAGAGATAAAATACAGCCGGTAAGATGCTTGCTCTGCATGCAGGGAGCACAGGTTCTATCCTTAGTACCCCATGTGGTCCTTGGCCCTGAGCACCACAAGGAGCAGTCCCTGCGTATAGAGCCAGGAGTAAGCCTTAATGCAAGTACCCACCAGTATTTTAGTGAGAACAATTTCAAATAGCAACAAACAGACCAGTATATAATGAGCAGTAATCGAAAGCTTTTAGATGTTTTTAGATGGCTTTAAATAATATTTTCATTTAAACATTTTTATGTTTTTGTTTTCTTGGCACTTTATATTGAGGATAAGAAAACATGTCATGAATGAAATAAGACACACAAAGAACAAAAACAGTTTAACAGCGCAACTAAGAAAGAAGAATCTAATAGATGAAGAATGGATACAACAGGCTGGAGTGCAGGTTTCTGACGTGGGAGGCCCCAGGTTCAATCCCGATTGCACAGAACCCTGAGCATGGAAGGTAGCAACAACCAGCATACTGACTGCGTGGTCCAAAATACAAAACAAAGAACCAAGCATCTGGGAAATTAAGGATAAACAAACCAGAAAATTGAAAAAGACAGAAGGGGCCGCAGAGATAGCATGGAGGTAGGGCATTTGCTTTGCATGCAGAAAGAAGGATGGAGGATGGTGGTTCTAATCCCGGCATCTCATATGGTTCCCTGTGTCTGCCAGGAACGATTTCTGAGCATAGAGCCAGGAGCACTGAGCACTGAGCACAGGAGCACTGAGCACTGTTGGGTGTGACCCAAAACCCAACCCCCCCAAAAAAAAGACAATAAGAAAGAAGATGAAGAAATGGTTATTCTTGAGGTACCATTAAAGCTTACTATGAAAAAGTGAGTTGAAAATTACAGCAAAAATAATAAAAGAAAAGAATTTTAACATAGTATATAGAAGGAAATACAGGTGTTGATTTGCTATATATATATATATATATATATATATATATATATATAATACATATATATATCCCTATATTCAGACACTTTACAAACTCCTGATTATTTTTCAATATCCATCACTTGATTGTCACTATAATCCTTATCCCAGAAGATGGTTAAAAGTCAAGAACTACATGGAGTGGCCAGAGAGTTAAGTACGGAAGATGAGGCGCAGGCACTAGCTTGCTGCCACTCTCAGAACCACAGGCCTCTGACCACTGTGGGACATAGCCCTCGGGACTCTCAAGCACAGCCAGGGTGACCCAGGCAATCCTCCTGAGTCTCTTGAATGCTGTTTGGGAGACATGCCCCACCCCTGAAATAAAGGGGAAACACATGGAAGAAAAGTGAAATCAGATGTAACTCACGGGACCAAGTACAGGGCCTTCATGTGCAAAACCCCAGGATTATCCCATGCACAATGTGTCCTATTCCTAGCCCCCTGCTGGCCATCCAAGAACTACATGTATGTCAAGCCAAATCAACTGAAATGACCCATTGCTCATTTAACATAAATTAGTTTAATGACTGATACCCAATACTTGATGACATAAAACCCTAAGCAATGCTTTAGCACCTTGAGATAAGCTTTATAGGGCCCAGGGAGAGCTTAGTAGGAGAGTTTAGCACTGCAGTTTGTTTCTGGCATTTCCCTCTCCAAGGACCCCCCCCCCCCACTTGTGCCAATGATGATCTATTTGGGAACCCTAGCACCAGAACAGAAATGGGGGTGGTAAGTGTGGAACAGATCTCCCTTCCCTCCTCACTCCATGGCAGCCAACAGCAACAGAGGTGGTGGAATGAGCCAGAGTAGTGGTGTAAGCGGTAGGGTGTTTGCCTTGCATGTGCTGACCTAGGATGGGCCACAGTTTGATCCCCCGGTGTCCCATATGGTCCCCGAAGCCAGGAGCGATTTCTGAGTGCATAGCCAGGAGTAACCCCTGAGTATCAGCAGGTGTGGTCACAAACCAAAAAGAACCCCAAAACCCAACCAACCAAACAAATAATAAAAAACAAAGGAGGAAATCAAGATACCAGTTAGATTATTTTTTGTTTTGGGGCCACACCTGGTGGTACTCAGGGCTCACGCCTAGTAGGGTTTGCAGAACTGTATGGGGTGCTGGGGAGAGAGCCCAGACCAGCCACATGAAAGAGCCCTGCTTGCTATACTATCACACTGGCCGCCGAGTCATATTCTTGTAATTAAGTCTTTAAATTATTTTTCTTCGTAATACAATTGGGAATAGGGAAGATAGAATCACAAAAAAAGCAATGCATCCTCCACCACCGATTATTAACCGTATGCAAAATCAGAGTAATTTGACTAAAAAAAAAAATCTACTTACAGTTTTGGATTTGGTGAATTTATCTTCACATTTTATTGCTTCCTCTGGAGAAACTCTTCTTTTTGACAAGTCAATATATCCTGTATGAGAAAATTTTGAAAAGAAATTTATTGCGGTGACAGCAAACCACTGTAACAGATTTTCATAAAAAGACTGCCTGGCTGACATAACTACAAAATACTACATAAGTAACAGAGGAAGAGACTTGTGTTTTCAGAAATGCAGTTATCACCATGTCTATGTATATTCTCTTTTGCTTAGCTGGCTGAGTATTTCCAAGAATGGTACTTAGGCCCTTTGAGCAATGCTTGTGAACCTTTGTACCCCAATAGAAATAAGACTGCAAGTTGTTTCCTGTCTAGATTTTTTTCTCTTGTGGGATCCCTGCAGGACAACCTGCATACTAATACGTCAAGGGTCTGCCCGAGTTTTGAGCACAACTTATACATAAATTTAGGGGTTCACGCTTTTATTTTTTTAAAGCCAGTCAGACTGAGCAGTGCGGGGGAATATACTAACCTTTGTGATACTAACGTTATTAAGTTCTGATAAACCACTGCCACCAGACCAGCAGGTTCACGTCCTTTAGTTACTTTTTTCCAATTCCTCTCACTACTTTCGTTTGCTGTGGTTGACCAGGACTCCCAGATCTTGTTTTCAAGCTATTTAGTCTGCAGAGTTCTATTGAGATTCAGGCTGCTCTGCTTGAAGTTTTCTGTTGACTTAAAATGCTGGTCTGCTTTTGGCATTATAGAGATGCTCCTACACCCAGGATTTATGCTGAAAGATTTCTTGACCATCTGATCTTCTAGTATCAGAAATGGGTCCCCTTTATTTGACAGCCCTTTTATTGTCCATTTTCCTGTATCTTACTCTAAAGAGATTTTCTTATGAGAATGTTCAGATTTAGTCTGTATGGCTGTGACATAGTCAATTTCCCATGATTTGGACTGTTTTTTCCTGGTTTTGAATTGATTCTACAATGATGCCATGAAAACCCCCCCTCCTTTTTTTTTTTTTTTACACTTATCTATTGTATTTGTGCTAACAGGAAAATATATATGATAAAACATCTTGTTAGGTCTTAATGGAGCAGATTTAAGACTAAGGCAAAGTCTCTGTAACATAACAATTGCAGTAAGAACTATAAGTCAGTCATATAAAAATATCTGGAATAAATAATGTGCTAATTAATAGTTACTAATTTTTTTTTGAGGAGGAATGGACCCACATCCAATGGTGCTCAGAAATAACTCTTGGCAGACTTGGGGGACCATATGGGATGCCATAGCTTGGTTGGCTACGCACAAGACAAAATGCCCTATCTGTTGTGCTACTGCTACAGTCCTGTAGTCACTATTTTTTTTTTTTTTTTTGTGGTTTTTGGGTCACACCCGGCAGTGCTCAAGGGTTATTCCTGGCTCCAGGCTCAGAAATTGCTCCTGGCAGGCACGGGGGACCATATGGGACGCCGGGATTCAAACCGATGACCTCCTGCATGAAAGGCAAACGCCCTACCTCCATGCTATCTCTCCAGCCCCCTGTAGTCACTATTAAAGAATAATATATCTCAAGGTATTTTTTTTTAGTTATCTAAGATTATAATCAGAATGAAGAACTCAGTTTAGTGTAAATTTAATCACCTACAACTTGGTGGAGACATGAATTCAATGAAGGCGAAGAATTCACCTTTAAGTCTGATGGTTATGACTTACCTAAAACTAACTGATAATAAATCTTAGTGAGATGGTCAAAACTCAGTATCTTAATGATGTCAAGTCAGTCAATACTTAACTGTATTACAAACTATGTTTAGGAAAAAATGTATCCAGAGATAAAGATTTACATGTGGCCTAGAACCATAGGATGGGGGTAGGGGCATATAAACTCTTCCAGAAAGACACATGACACAAGTTTCTCTTTCTCTCTTTTTTTTTTTTTTGGTTTTTGGGCCACACCCGGTAACGCTCAGGGGTTACTCCTGGCTATGCGCTCAGAAGTCGCTCCTGGCTTGGGGGACCATATGGGACGCCGGGGGATCGAACCGCGGTCCGTCCAAGGCTAGCGCAGGCAAGGCAGGCACCTTACCTTTAGTGCCACCGCCCGGCCCAAGTTTCTCTTTCTTAAAAATTTCTGGGTTAGGTTTTTGAGTCATAACCTGCAATGCTCAAAGCTTACTCCTGGCACTACAACTCAGGGATCACTCCTGGCAGAGTTGGGGACCTTAAGAGGCACTGGGTATCAAAACCGGCTGGGTGCATGGAAGGGAAGTGCTCTGCTTACTGTTCTAATTCTCTGGGCCTTGTAACGATTTTTAAGTGTAAAATTAGACAATCAATTTAATGAAACAGTGGAGGGGTGGACAGATAGCACAGCGGTAGGGCTGTGCGGCTGATCCAGGAAGGACTCCCAGCATTCTATATGGTCCCCCGAGCCTGCCAGGGGCGACTTCTGAGTGTAGAGCCAGGAAAAAACCCTGAGCACCGCTGGATGTGACCCAACAACCAATCAATTAAGTTTAAAAAAAACTAGAATTCGGGCCCGGAGAGATAGCACAGCGGCGTTTGCCTTGCAAGCAGCCGATCCAGGACCTAAGGTGGTTGGTTCGAATCCCGGTGTCTCATATGGTCCCCCGTGCCTGCCAGGAGCTATTTCTGAGCAGACAGCCAGGAGTAACCCCTGAGCACTGCCGGGTGTGGCCCAAAAGAAACCAACCCCCCCCCCCAAAAAAAAACCCCTAGAATTCATTTAATTATTTTTAACTGAACGGGGCAATTATAAACTATTTGGGATATTTTAAACTATTTAAACTATTTTAATCTAGACATATTTGTTTTTCAGGTATTTTTCTTACCTTTTTCTTTGTCCACTCTAATGACCACCACACATTCGTTCCTGCCAATTCGGATCAGTTTGTTTATAGAACGAATACGCCTCCTTGACAACTCACTAAGAAGAATCATGCCCTCGATGTTATTGTATTCCAGCAGGCTGACATAGGCCCCCATTTCGGCAATGGATCTTACGTTCACCATCACAACATCTTCCACTTCAGGAAATTTGTGTTGATAAAATCTACAACTTAAACTCGGCATTCTGCAATTAGATAAAAGAACAAGTTTTCAGTAAAAGTCAATAAAGAAATGATAGCCTATATTTCTACATCTTCTTTTAAAAAAAAGGTTGGTCTTCTCACCTTTTAAACTTAATTTCTACCAGAAAACAGATAATTAATTTCCACTTTGTTCTACCTTTTTCAAGGCTTACATAATTCTCTGCCACAGTTTTAGAGGAATCATAAAATATAATGACCATCTATAAAGCATGCTGAGACATAAAGATTAAAGGTAGACCTGAAGAGTAAAATATTATTTTAATGCCACTTTAGAAAATAACAAATGATGGGAAGCATCACTATTATTAATACCTATCAGCAAAACTCTAGGTTAAATATTTTTCTGAGCTATCTAAAGGCTAAATATTCTAGCATACATAGTGTTTCCCAAAGAGGGTGAAACTGGCCCACCACTGGTGGGGTGGGGCTTACAACAGTTCTGGGGCAAGCGGGATGGGTGCTTTCAGTTGTTATTTTAAGAAAAGTAGACTGTCAGGGCTGTGCTGATTTATTTTCTCTAAAAGGGAGACTATAAGTCAAATAAGTCTGGGAGTCTGATATAAAGAAAGAATGTCTTGATTAAATAAAACTGTAACCAACGTAACAAATGGCAAACCTGACTATTTATTATGATAAAAATGACAGTATTACAAATTAAAGACAAAAATTAAAATTTGGTTATTAAACAAAACTGAAATATACCTCCTTCAATTAAATCTGAATTTAATTTAATCACAAGATTTAGCTCTTCTATTCACCCATCACTCTCCCTAGTGTTCTGGAGATCTGCTTTCTAGATTTGAACTATAAAGTTCAAGTTTCCCATAACTCTCAAAACATTTAAAACCACTGTTACCCACCAACCTACTTTTAGTACTAAAATCCTCCTTATGATCCCTTATGATCATATCATGATAAGTATTTATTTTCTTCATATTGTTGTTACTTGGGGGTGAACACAGCAGTGTCCAGGGACCCTGTAGCTCTGAGAACTTAACTGGACCTCTAGCATGCAAAATGTGAGCTCAGTCTATTGAGTTTTCTCTTTGACAAGAGTGTACTATTTTTTGTTTTGAGCTTAGGGATCACTCCTGGTGGGGCTCAAGACATACTATGTGGGGTGCCAGGGATTGAACCCAAGCGCTGTGTATAAGGTAAGTACCCTACCTTATGTACTATAGCTCCATCTCAAAAGTGTATTTTGTAAAAGAAAGCTCTAATTACTGTTATCAATTTTTATGTTTGTAACTTTCTTAAGAAAACTACCTCTGCTCCCATGCTGCTTAAAAATCGATTGTTGGGGCTGTGATGATAGCTCTACTGCACACAGGATGCCCAGATTGAATACCTAGAATCCTAAAGTATTACCAACTGTGGCCTTCAATTAAAACATAAATAAGAAAATAAAACTGTCGCTGCTCCTATAGGTATCTACCTTTTCAGTGATTTTTTTCCTAGACATCTGTTTTCGACAGGGTACTAAATGATCTGGCCCCTGCCTATCACTTCCTTCCTAGGTCTTCCCACGTAGATGAAGAAACTAAAGCAAAGGTTAAGCAACTTACTGTCATGTTGTGTTAACAGTGCAAGATTCGCAGTTTGAGGGTGTGAAGTGTGTAGCCAACAAGCTATCTTTGCCTTTAAATATACTGATAAGCAGACAATCAAAAACATCTTAACCAAGAAACTACATGATCACTCATTTTAATGCTGGCTGGAGCACATACTCCTGATTAGAGTGAACTTTTAGTACCACCTATCTTATTTAGCAGAATAAAATCATTTTCAAAGTAGAGAAACAGGGATATATCAAATCAAGGGAAGCAAATATTCAATTGCCAACTTGACTCAGTAAGAAACAGCTGTGCTGATTGTTTCATCATATTATTGTTTTCAGAGGGTTTTGTTCTAGGCTAGGGCATCAACTGGCTGTGCTCAGAGATCATTCCTGGTGGGGTTAGGGAAGGCCCAATGCAACATCAGGGACTGAACCCAGGCTGGCTGCATGCAAGACAAGCTCCTTCCCTAACTTACAACCTTCTGGTCCTGGTTGTTTCATTTTACTTAAATTTTGATTTTTGAGCCGCACCCCAGCGGCACTCAGGTTTGACTGGCTGGCTGACCTGTGGGCGGAACCATATGGGATGCTGCGGATTGAACCTGGTCTGCTGCCTGCAAGACAAATAAATGGTCTATCTATCTGCTGTGCTATCACTCTGGTCCCTGGTTATTTTATTTTAAACAGGGCCTTTTCTTCCCTATTATTTTCTTTTTATAAAAAAAATGACTGCCACCAGAGCGGTGGCACAAGCGATAGGGAGTTTGCCTTGCACACACTAACTTAGGACGGACCACGGTTCGATCCCTGGCGTCCCATATGGTCCCCCAAGCCAGAAGTAACCCGAGAATCACCGGCCGTGACCCAAAAACCACTGTTTCCAACCCCAGCTCCCCTTTTGGCTTTTGGGCCATGGGCTGCCAGGTGGCTTAGGGATCACTCAAGACAGACTTGGGGCACCATACGTTGTGTCTGGGATGAAGTCAGGGACAGATGCACGAGCAAAAGCCCAACTACGGGCCCAGTGCTGTTTCTTTAATGAAAATTAAAGTACCCTCAAATTTTGGGAGTGGGTGGGATATTAAAATAAAGAGTCCTCAGGCTGCACTCAAACCGACCAGCGGGCCAGTGTTGGAGTCCCCCAGTGCCCCTCTTGCCACGGGTGCCGAATGACAGCAGACACACCACACCGGGTGGGGGTCTCTCTCCAGGGCCAAGCGGAGTGGGGAGTGGGCAGCTCCACCCACGGACCCGCACAGCCCGAGGGCTGGAGGAAGGCCCACCACTTCCATCCATCCATCCATTCATTCATTCATTCCAGGACGTCAAGGGTCAATGTAGCCACCGTGGCCCACCCAAAACCAGGTCCTCGGAGTGTCCGATCTGGTCAGATCTGGGTAGATCCGGTCAGATCTAGTTCGATCTGGTCAGATCTGGTCCGATCTGGGCAGAATAAAAAGAGAAAGATGAGGTTAGAGTAGACTGAGGGAAGGAAGGGAGGAAGGAGCCAGGGGATGGCGGCGGGCGGGCCTACCCCGCGCTCCACCTTCCTGCACGCCACCCGAGCCCCATCCCCGGAGAAGCCGAACCTGGCGACTAGTCAGTCAGTCAGTCAGCCAGCCAGCCACCTGAGGTCACTGCGAAGAGCCGCTCCGCGCTCTCCACTCCCAACACCAGCCTCGAGCCTCCCGCGCCAGTCCTCCCAACGTGCTCGCTCTCTCCTCTGCTCCCCGCTCCGCTCGACCCCCACTGCGCATGCGGCACCGCCACGCCACTACGCAAGCGCCGAAACTAGCGGCCGCTCTGCCTCGCGAACCATAGAGCGTAGGTCCTCCGAGAACCTCCTTGCCCACCCCCAAGCTTCGGCCCGCCACGAGGTGGCGCTGTGAGCGGCGACTCCCAGCGCAAGAAAAGAGGACGTGTTCTCGTCGCTACTTCCGGCTCGCGTGAGCCGGCGTGCCCACGCGCAGAGCCTCCTGGGAAATGGGCTGGGAGGGAGGCGCGGAAACGAAGGGGGCGGGGCCGTAGGGTGGTGCGCGCGCATGCCTGGACATCCGGGCTTCTCTCACCTTTCACCCGGAAGCGGAAGTCCATTAGGCAGAAGCTGGTGGCCGCTTAGCAACCCCGCAGGTCAAGTGACACACCAGCTGACCGGGAGCGGAAGAGCCGGTGCCCGAGCTCGTACGTACTTCTACCCGGCGGGGACCTTCGTCAGGATGTCGGCCAAAGACCGCATCGAGATCTTTCCGTCGAGAATGTAAGTGAAAAGATGGAAGGAGCAAGCCTCACGCGTTCCGGCCGGCGGGAACTGCGCATGCGCAGTTGCGACTTGGCCGGGTCTCCTGGGGTCCAACCTGGGCCCTACATCTGGCTCTGTAGGAGTCAATCAATGCACATATAGGCTGCCCTCTCGGTTGCTCACACTTGCACACATGTCAGAGAACGAGGCTCCGGGCCTTTTGGGTGCCTGGTGACCCGTTGGCTTGATCCACCCCTGGCCCACAATCTCAGATTCAGCCAGACCCTGGATTTATGTCATTTAAGAGCTGTCACATCCTCCAGATCTCACCACACAGTTCAGTGCTCGGTGCTGGAGGTTTGCTATAAAAGCACAGGGAAGAGATGTTTTTTTTCTGCCCAGGGAGCACTGAGGTAGGTGTCAGATTTGGAGTGGGATCTAAATGTCCCTAGGGTGGAAGTTGAATGGGATCTTTTTTTCTTTTTTTTTCTTTTTCATTCTCTCCTTGAGATCCTGGATTGAGAATGTATCTGATGCTGCTTCCCTGGCATTTCGTTCAGACTCCTGTTCATAGCACCCAATCACCTTGCAAAGTGTTTTTTTTACCCCCTCTTCCTGTGATTTTGTTTTTGGGTTACCCCCACTGATGGCTTTGCAACTCAGTTTACTCTTAGGAATGCTCCCAGGAACCATAGGGGGTGCCAGGGATTGAACCCTTGTTGACCACCTGCAAGGCAAACACTCTATCCACCTTTTATGGCGTCAACCAGTAAAATTTTTTTTCTTTTTTACCTACTACTTTTTCCATCAGGAGTGTTTTGATTATTAATTTATGGAAAAACCCCACTTACATGATCCCATGATTGAACTGTGCCTTGGGATCTTACCAGTTGCCGGGTGCCTTTTTTCTGTTGAGCTGAATTCTTTTGCAGAAGTAGCATAATACTTCTAAGTGTTTGACTAGTTTGTAAAGAAAAAATTTTAACTTTTCTCAGATGTGTCTAATCACCTGAGGAATGAGGAAAATAAAGTTTGTGTTTTAGCTTTCTTATTTACAGTGAGGAATAGAAAAATAGAAATGACTTTCTTTTTTATTTGCTTTTGCTCTGGCCTGACATGACTTTTTATTGTGATCCTCTCTTTGGAGGCTTTCTGTTACTGGAAACAGTTATTATGTTCAAACACCAAACCCAGGTGTTTGCTTCTGCCTGGGTGTCTTCAGCTCTTAGTGAAATGGTAGTTTCTTCACTCAGCTGTGGGAGCAGGTTAGTTGTGGAGAAAGACAAAACATGTGAGATACACAAAGATCATGATTTCCCTGGTAGTTGGGATAACTAAAGAGCTGCTGGCACTGAATGGGATGCCACCAAGATCTGGTATGCTTTCTAAAGAAGCCCAAGTAAGTCTCTCTTCCTAGGATACAGTCAACATTAAAAATGCTTGTTTGCGGGCCTGGAGAGATCGCACAGCGGCGTTTGCCTTGCAAGCAGCCGATCCAGGACCAAAGGTGGTTGGTTCGAATCCCGGTGTCCCATATGGTCCCCCGTGCCTGCCAGGAGCTATTTCTGAGCAGACAGCCAGGAGTAACCCCTGAGCATCGCCGGGTGTGGCCCAAAAACAAAAAAAAAATGCTTGTTTGCATAAGGGGCATGGTGTATCCAGCACCACAAGCAAAAGCAACAGCATAGGACCTTTGCTTTGAACAGCAGGCCTTGCTGGCCCAGAATTGCAGCAGGGGGTCTAGGAGATACTTTCACTCTCCTCCACCCCCATCAAATGGCTGAAAATGCCAGCACTATCAGAAAACTATTTGTTTTGTTTTTATTTTGGGCAATGCTTAGCGACTTTGTGCTGAGATTTGGGGGTCACCCCTTGCACTGCTTATGGATCTCAAACCTGGGGCTCCTGAAGGTAAAGTGCCTACTTCAGTGTGTGCTATTTCTCTCCCACTCCAAGGAGAATTTATCTGACTCTAGCCCCTCATAACCCTTTCTTAGGCTGTCTACTGAATAGGGCTTTCAACTATGAATCAATCCTTTCTGGTAGTAGTCAGAATGTTAACTTGGTTTTATTTTCAGACTGAAGTGCAAATGGGCTTCTTTGGGCTTTGACAGATTTGTGAAGGTGAAGATTGTTTTTTGAGAGCACTTAGTTCAGTAGGAAGTGGAAAATCTGTTTTATAGGAAGTGATTGCTTATCTTAAGTATTTTTTCCCCCAAGACTTAGCAATGATTGCATTTTGTCATGTGGTCAGATGGTTTTGATTCATCTGGAAACAAAGTCATAGTCTAGCCCTAGATTAAGGTCATGTCATTTTGGTAGGATCAAGTAGATCTAAAATTCATAAATGAAGTTTTTGGGGCTTTGTAGATTGGCCAGACCCAGTAGTGCTCAGGGCATACTCCCGGCATGGTTAGAATGGGATGGGTGGGATTTGTGGTGACAGATCAACTTGAGTCAACTGAATGCAAGGGAAGCATCTATTCAGTGTACCATCCTCTGGCTCCAATAATATTTTTTTTCTTTTTCTCCTTTTCTTATTTTTGGCATCGTTCTGTGCTCAGGGAACCATTTTATTCCTAAGATCAAGCCTCTCACAATGCAAGGTTTATTTATCACTGAGGAGTACATACATATTCTAGATCCAGTTTTTTTTGTTGTTGTTGTTTGTTTTTGGAGCCATATGTACTGTGCTCTGAATGTATTCCTGGTTCTCCTCGAAGGGATCATTCCTGGTGGTGCTTTGGGAAGCATATGCAGTGCTGGAATTCAAGCTGGGGTTGACCTCATGAAAAGCTCCTTAACCCCTGTATTTTCTCTCCAGCACCTTTGATTTTTTAGAGTTAGGGTTTCTTACTTGTTTTGTTTGGGCTCAAATCAGGCAGAGCCCACTTCCTGGCAGCTGGGAACTCTATGGGAAGCCTGAGATTGAACCCAGGTTGGCCATGTGGAAAGCATGTGCTCCACTAGTTGTACTATCTTTCCGGCTCAATGCAGGGTTTTTAAAGAGTTTTTTTTCCCAGGACCAAAGAGATAGCACAGTGGTAGGACATTTGCCTTACATGCGGCTGACCCAGGACAGACCTAAGTTCGATCCCTGGCATCCCATATGGTCCCCCAAGCCTGCCAGGAGTGGTTTCTGAGCACAGAGCCAGGAGTAACCTCTGAGTGCTGCCGGGTGTGGCCCCAAAACAAAAACAAAAAAGGGCCTGGAGAAATAGCACAGCAGTGTTTGCCTTGCAAGCAGCCGATCCAGGACGTAAGGTGGTTGGTTTGAATCCAGGGGTCCCATATGGTCCCCGTGCCTGCCAGGAGCTATTTCTGAGCAGACAGCCAGGAGTAACCCCTGAGCAATGCCGGGTGTGGCCCAAAAACCAAAAACAAACAAACAAACAAACAAATAAAAACAAAAAAACCCATTTTTTCCTATGTCTCTATTCTTTAAAAGAGGTAGAAAATTATGGGAGCAGTCTCTTTCACAGTTTCCTCCTTAGTGTGTTAATTCTGTGAAATCTGAGAGTGGAAGCAAAAGAGGCTTCAAAAATGTAGAATCAATAGAAGTTAGTTAAATCCAGTTTCTACTAAATTCTTATAAGCCATTGGGGAAGTCACTCCTTTGAGCCTTGAACTGAGAATTAAGTTGTCGACTTCGCACAAGTGCCATGGTCTGGGTATAGAACTTAGAAGGACATTAAAAATAACACGACAGACCTTTGTCAATCTTTCATTAGAAACTTGCTGGAATCTGCAGTACAGATTTCACCTTTAATTTGATCCACCTCACTGGGCCTAAGTACTGATGGTGGTATCAATAGTAGAGTATGTAAAATGTACACAGTGGGAGGCTAGATCCTGTTTGGTTGGAAAATAAACCATCTGATTTTGGTTAGACCTCCAGTAAGGCTACTCTGCAAAGTCAGCCACGAAACAGCTACTTATTCCCTCCCCGCCAGAAAAAAAAAACAAAACAAAACATAAAAAACCTGTTTCATTCCGATGCTAGGTATAATCTGTAGGGAGCCAGGTGGCACATAGCTGGAGTGACAGTACACGTAGGTTAGAACTTGGACAATTTACTGGCTTAAAACAAAGTCTCAGAGGACTAGAGCGATACAGCAGCTATCTCTGCCTTACAGTGGCCCCAAGTTCAATCTTTGCCAACTTCTATGGGCCCCCAAGTCCCACCAGGGTTCCACCAAGTTCCACCAGAGTGCTAAGCCAAGCCAGGGATAAGCCTTGGGCACAGCTGGGTGTGGACTTCCAAAACAAAAACCATCCACCAAAATTCTGTCTCAAGTTCTTGCCATGCCTTTTCTTCAGGGAGTAGCAGTGTTTCAGTTTCCTGAGCCTCTTTAGCCATAATGTTTACAATTCCTTTATCTATGTCTTAGTAACGTTATGTATCCTGGTGGTAAAAGGTTTTCAGTATAATCTAATAATATAGCCAACAGGCCATGAATAGATGCCGTTTTGCAGTTTTTCACATTAATTATCTGAAATTGTATATCATCTTGAACAGAGCACAGTAACCTTTTCTAAATTTATCTGTGAAGTAGAAATATCATTTTCTGCTGTTGCTTTCTTGACATTAATTACTATTGGTGTTTCTGGTGGACAAAAATTAAAATGAGGAGGTAAAGAGACGACTTCTCAGGGTGTTTACTTTTGTATCTAATTTTTTACTAGATTTGCTTTCAAGTTAATAAAATTATCATCTTGATTAGTGATATAAATATTTTTATAGAAAAAGTGATAAATATCAATTTTAAACTGCAATACAAAAGAATATAATAGTAAAAACAACTCATATTGGGCCGGGCGGTGGCGCTAAAGGTAAGGTGCCTGCCTTGCCTGCGCTAGCCTTGGACGGACCGCGGTTCGATCCCCCGGCATCCCATATGGTCCCCCAAGCCAGGAGCAACTTCTGAGCACATAGCCAGGAGTAACCCCTGGGTGTGGCCCAAAAAACAAAACAAAAAAAAAAACAAAAAAAAAACAACTCATATTTTTCACTTGGCACAGTTTTCCAAAAGAACTCGCCCATTTTTCTAAGTCACTATATATTAGTACTGTTATCTTTTTGTATTAAGGGAATAATCTAGAGAATACATGCATATTTACAATCTTCCATTTTTTAATATGGCTCTTTGCATACCTTGTATGATGAATCATGTTTTATGCCACGGTTTTATGGTGGGTTTTTTTTTGTTGCATTTTTGCTATTATTAATAAGACTAGAGTAATCATACTTAATCTTGTATGTATTTTATTTTATTTTATTTTTTGGCTTTTGGGTCATACCCAGCAGTGCTCAGGGGTTACTCCTGGCTCTACTCTCAGAAATCGCTCCTGGCAGGCTCAGGGGATCATATGGGATGCTGGGATTCAAACCATCGTCCTTCTGCATTGCAAGGCAAACGCCTTACCTCCATGCTATCTCTCCAGCCGAATCTTGTATGTAATTTTGTGCATGTGCAGGAATGCATTTATAAGATAAATTCCTCATAGGGAAATTGTTGGTTTTGAAGGTAAGTACATTTTGTTTTTTGTTATATATTAGTGGACAAAATTTTTTTTGAATCTCTTTAATATACCTCTAATGTAAACTAATACACATTGTTTCACTTATAAATCAAGTAAACTATACTGGCATCATAGAGTAGGATTTATGATAATTTTTATAGTACTCTGCTAGAGTCTTATTGAAATTTCTAATTTGTTAAATCTACTAGCTGCAACTGCTCTATGTTCTCACTCATAATGTAAAAATAGGGGTAGTTTTAATTTTTAATGTTGTGAATAAATATCTTTAATTTTGTAATTTAGGGCACAGACCATCATGAAGGCTCGATTGAAAGGTGCACAGACAGGTCGAAACCTCCTGAAGAAAAAATCTGACGCCTTAACTCTCCGATTTCGACAGATCTTAAAGAAGATAATTGAGGTAGAAGAAACTTTTCTTGTTTTAGAATTACTAAGGAAAATGGAGCATGACCCTTACATTTTATTTTTCATTAAAATTATATTTGGATGGGTTTGGGTCATACCTGGCATGCCCAGGAATTACTCCTCGTGGGGTTTGGGGGCCCATATGGAATGCCAGGGATCAAACCCATACTGGTCGTGTGCAAGGCAATTGACCTACTCTGTATAGTTCTGGCCTCATATATTCTAAATTGTGAACATTATATGAAGATCTACTTCCTCTCTCAGGTCCTCACACATGCAAGACAAATAGTTCTGTGGTTCTACTGAGCTGCATACCTAGCCACTAGCACACCCCCCACACTCGTTTTTTTTTCTTGCCTAGCACAAGTTTGTGCAGAAACTCCATCCACAAACTCCACCCCAAACTCCATCCACAGCACCTGAGGGATATTAAAGGAGGAGGATTATGTGGTTTTTCATTGTAAAAACCTTGTTGATTCTACTATTTGGTTTATAATTTTTCAGACTAAGGTGTTGATGGGCGAAGTAATGAGAGAAGCAGCATTTTCTCTTGCTGAAGCCAAGTTTACAGCCGGGGACTTCAGGTATGACTTAACTGGAGATTTTTCAAAGGGCAGAGTGTTCTTACGTCCATAATTTTAAAACCATTTAAAAATCAAAACCGCAAGTATGAAAGATAAATAATAAATATTAAAGAAGGCCTTTAGTTCTCTCATCGAGTTTTAATCTTTATCAATGCTTTGTCTGTTATGTAGTTGAAGTAGAGGATGCTTCGCTTTTTTAGGCTGCAACTGTGTAATTGAAACATACTAGTCAATTTTCATTTAATTTTGTGACAAACAGTTTTCTTTTTTTTTTTTAAAGGTAGTTGAATCAGTTTCTCTAGATAAATGTACTGTATATATTTTTCTATGTACCATATGTACCATAATTTAGAAACCGTTTTACTAATGATGAACTTTGGGTTTATTTTTATGTTTTTATAACATTAGAAAAGGTATCGTGAGCATATTTGTGGTTTTTGTTTGCGTTTGATCCTTTAGACCTTTTTTTTTTGAAACTGGAAGTGATTGCTTAAAGGGCATACATTGACTTTTAATGTAATGTAAAAAAGGATTTTTTTTTTATCAGTTTACATATGATTTTCCAAATAAGTTCTCAGTTTCAGTACCTTTTGAAAGTTCAGCTATTTACCAGCAGCAAAGGAACTTATTCTCAGGTTTGTTTTTTAAAAAAGTTTTGTTTTAGAACAATAGTACAGCAGTTAGTGCACTTGCTCGCACAACGGCCAACTGGGTTTAGTCTCTAACATCCTATATGGTCCTTTGAGTACTCCCAGTTATGCTGCCTGAGTGCAGATCCAGGAGTAACTCCTGAGCATCACTGCTGTGGGTTCTTCTCTCCCTCCCACTTTTTTAGTCATTATTCTCTTCTATATAATGGAATAGGGAGGAACTCCCGAATGCTCAGGACTTCAGGGGACCACTTAGGGGAATACTTGGCTAAACAAACTGGATGGTCCAGTGCTCAGGCTGTCCAGTGTTGGGGATCGTCACAGCATTGCTGGGGTTCACTAGCACTATTTCCACGAGTGTTTGTGGACCCAACAGGGTCACACCGGGTATTGCCACTGAGGCTGTTCTTTTGTGGGGAGTGGGAGAGGTCATGAAGTGCTGGGGCTCAGCCTCAGGGTCTTGGGGGTGCAAGGCTTGCATCTCTGTCTTCTGCCTTATCTCCCAGGCCCCGCTTGTAATCTTTACCAAATGACAGTATAGCTCTCCTTTTTCCTCTTTCATGTTCATGTGGAGTTGATTTATAACGGATTAGTTACAGTGTTGTAGATGTTTGTATATGGTGAAATGATGACCACACTAAATCTATGCAATGTCTGTCATCCTACATAGTTCCTTTATTTTTCATGAGATGAGAACCCAGAATGTGTACTGTTAGTGATTTGTTTGTTTTGGGGGCCAGGACTTGGGATTACTCCTGGTTGCTTGGGGACCTTGTGGTGCTAGGGTTCTAGTCCAGGCTTCCCACACTCAAAGCTCATGCTCAGTCCACTGAGCTCTCTTTGAAGCCCTCTGTTAGTAATTTTCAAATGTGCCACACAGCATTTTAGTATCTCTAGCTGTCTCTCTCTCTGTTTTATTTCTAATAGACTTTTTTTTGTTTGTTTGTTTGTTTTTTGTTTTGGGCCACACCCGGTATTGCTCAGGGGTTACTCCTGGCTGTCTGCTCAGAAATAGCTCCTGGCAGGCACGGGGAGTGGGAAGGGTACCATATGGGACACCAGGATTCGAACCAACCACCTTTGGTCCTGGATCGGCTGCTTGCAAGGCAAACAGCTGTGCTATCTCTCCGGGCCCTATTTCTAATAGACTTGTCTTATTCACAGTCTTACAGCCTGAGGGCCATGAGCCCTTTGAAAGTAGCAGGCTGTAGTGTTTGCCAGTGTTGGTGGGATAACAACTTGCATTCACTTTTTCTGGAGAGAGTTGGAAATGAAAAATGTGTAAGAGGCAAGTCAGTATGTTTTCAAGTGATTATGGGAAAATTACATTGGTACTAACAAATCAGACATAAAAAAACTAATTGGAAGTTAGAAAGATTTTGAGTAAAGGAACTGAACAACTGCTTAGCCAAATGAAAAGCAGCCTAGAAGTAAAGTTTTCTCCTTATTACATTAACAGTAAAATTCCCTCAAGCCACTTCTTTGCACAGTATCTGAGTGAAAACCCACTTTGGCACTAGACACCATTTCTGTCGTCTTCCAGGCCATTGCTCATTCTTATGCTGGCATTCATTCTTTGCTCACTGAGGCCCTCCTCTGGCCTTTTATTTTTCTCCTTTTTGGATAAAAATAGATGAAAACCTTCAATATTGTAACATTTCACTGTTGTTGATATTTCCAAGTGGGCCTTGGCATGCTTATTTCTAACCCCCCAAACAACTAAATAAAGGCTTTCTTTTTCTGCAGCACCACTGTTATTCAAAACGTCAATAAAGCCCAGGTGAAGATTCGAGCGAAGAAGGATAATGTAGCAGGTAATTTCTCAATCCTTCCAAGCCTTAGGGAAGAAAGATGGTATTTAAAAATGGACCTGTCCAGGGCTGGAGCCTTGCACATGGCTGACCCACAGACCTGTGTTTGCTCCCCCGGCATCCCATATGGTCCCCTGAGCCAGGATCAGTTTCTGAGTGCATAGTCAGGAGTAACCCCTGAGTAGTGTCAGTGGGCGTGGCCAAAAAAAAAAAAGTAAAAATGGACCTGTCAAAACAGCAAACTTTTATTTCTATTTGCTTATATTTATTTTTGGTGACATTTATTTTTATTTGTGGATTTGGGGCCAGACCTAGTGGTCCAGGAAATTATTGCTGTCAGGGATCAAACTGGGGTCATCTGCATGCAATGCAAGTGTCTTATCCTCTGTATTCACGCTCTAGTTCCGATTTATTTTGTATTCCCTCCCTCCCCTTTGTTTTTGTTGTGGTGATTTAACATTGCACTCGCATCTGGCTGTGGTGCTCACATTTTTCCTACAGCAAAATTTTGATGCCCGATTATCTCATCAAGACTTTGAATATAAAGCCATTATCATGTGGTTGCAGGGAGAAAAATATTGTTCATTACTGGACATGAAGTTAGTCTTACAGTATGAATGCATTCTAGAGATTGCTGAATCAAAGTGCCTATAGTTAAAAACAACAGCATTATGCACTTAAAAGTTAAGAGGAGGGGCTGGAGCTGTGGCACAGGCGGTAAGGTGTCTGCCTTGCCCGTGCTAGCCTAGGACGGACCATGGTTTGATCCCCCGGCATCCCACATGGTCCCTCTAGCCAGGAGCGATTTCTGAGCACATACCCAGGAGTAACCCCTGAGCGTCACCGGGTGTGGCTGGAAAAAAAAAAAAGGCAAAGAGGAGTTGGTCTCCTGATTTTTTTTTTTTATCTTTAGGCCATTTCTAGCAGTGCCTGGGGGCTACTTCCTGTTCTGTACTCTAGGTTTGCTCCTGGCAGATCTTGGGGGACTGCATGCAAAGCAAGTGTTTAGTTCTCTCAGCCCCTCATGTTAAATACTCTTTACACGCGTGCACACACACAAAAGAAAGTCTTTGGAGTTGATTAGTGTGCTTGTTATCATGATTATGGTGATATCCGTGTATGCATATAAACTTTCAGAATGTAAATACATTAAATGTGAATAGTTTTTTGTATTAAGTATACCTCATTGAAACCAAAAGAGAAGAGTTTTTTTTATAATTTCTTTAAGAACCATGTTTACAAACATCTTTGTAAATGGGTTTCAGCCATAACATGCCTACCCCCCTTCACCAGTGCAACTTTCTCGCCACCAGTGCCATCTCCCTCTTCCCCCGTCCCCCTGCCCTTCTTCAAGACAGGCATTCTACTTCTCTCACTCACTACCATTGCCATGCTGGTTGTCAGTGTAGTTACTTCTCTAACTGCATTCATCACTCTTTGTGGCCTGCTTCACATCGTGGGTTGGTCCTTCCGGCCCTCATCTCTGTTGTCTCTGGGCATCCTTACAATAATGTCTTTTCTTTTTCTTAAATCCCACAGTTGAGGAATGAGACTCTTCTGTGTTTATCTTTCTCCCTATGACTCATTTCACTCAACATACTAGAAAAGAGCAGTGTTTTGTACTAAGTGTATCTCATTGAAGCTGAAAGAAGAAAATTTGTAATGACCAGGTTTTTTTTTTATTACTATGTATAATTTGACTTTGAATAGTAATGAACACTTAAAAAGACAGATTTCTCAATTCATTCATCGATACCAGTGCCAATTCCAGAAATCTTGACTTTTGACTCTTTGCTGGGAAAGAAACAGGAATCTGGTTGAGGTTCATGCTTAAGAATCCATCTTTGTTTCTGTGTTTAACAGGTGTTACTTTGCCCATATTTGAACATTATCATGAAGGAACTGACAGTAAGTGAATCTTGATGTTATTTTGTTTTTCTGGGATTTCTTTATTTCCTTTTAATTAACTTTAGTTTGGAAAAGAAGCCTTTGGTTCAATGGTTTCAGTTTGAGAGGCTCTCTTCGCTAGAATTCAGGCAGCAGATAATCAAAGAGGTGTTAAAGAATGAAGGATTTTTTTAAGACGCAAGCCTTTATATCTTAAAAATATTTTAGTTCGGGCCCGGAGAGATAGCACAGTGGTGTTTGCCTTGCAAGCAGCCAATCCAGGACCTAAGGTGGTTGGTTCGAATCCTGGTGTCCCATATGGTCCCCGTGCCTGCCAGGAGCTATTTCTGAGCAGACAGCCAGGGTAACCCCTGAGCACTGCCGGGTGTGGCCCAAAAACCAAAAAAAAAAAAAATTTTAGTTCAACCTAGACATAGATAAATGCATGTTCTTTATATTTGAAAAAGCTAAGGACCACATAAAATGGACCACTTTTTTGACTAATGTGCTCTCTTTCTGCATAAAATGCACCCATGATACATAGTTCATACTTTTCACTTTGGATCTCTTTGGGGCCTATGATAGTATGAATAGTGACTTTTTAAAAAGGGGGATGGGGTAGAGTAGTGGGGGGTGTTGCAGTGGTGGTAGGACCATGTGGTGCTGGTGCTGGTGATTGAACCCTCTCCTGTACTTTGCACGGTCTCCCTGGCCTTGCCTAGATTTTTATAGCATTTACACCTTACTGTAGTTGACTCATTTCTTCCTAATTTGATAGCACTTGGGGGCAGTAGCACATCTTTATTGAGTCTTTCCTGTAATCAGATTTTTTTCCCCCTTCAAAAGGAGTGATTTTTTCCTTTGGCCCTCATCTTTCACTGGGCCACGTAGAGCAGTACAGAAAGCAGTGGAGAAGCACTTAGCCAGAGTGGAATGATTCACTCTTTTATGGTCATTGCACAGGCGAGCTACAAAAGGAAGGGTGTGCGTTTGGTTAATTCAGCAAGCTGGGGAGATGAAAGTTGGTTAAAACTTCTTTAGTTATACTTAGAATAGCATTCTTTTTTGTGGGGGGAGCATGTCTTCAATAGCGGCTCCTACAGTGTTCAAAGAATGAGATGGGCACTTTGCATTGCATGTGACAAGGGCCAGTGATTCCTTTCTTCGTGTTTGTGATTATTATGACTTAATCTTCTTTTCAGGAACTCTAAGGAAAAGACCGCTTGCTCTTTAATCACAATTGTCGTCTGACTGGTTCTTTTCAGGCTACGAACTGACTGGTTTAGCCAGAGGTGGGGAGCAGCTGGCAAAATTAAAAAGAAACTATGCCAAAGCAGTGGAACTACTGGTAGAACTAGCTTCCCTGCAGGTAGGTAACAGAAGAACTGATATGTGGGGTGACTTCTGAGAGCTCAAAGGGTGAGATTCAGATTTCCCTTAAAGCATGCTGCACCAGTTGTTCTCAAGAACCTCATGAAACAAGCTGAAGATGTTCTGGTTTCTGAAGTGGTGGGTTCTGGACATTGTTCTTGCTTTTATCACTGACAGAATATTTTGCAGCAGCTGTTTCCTGTTTTGTTAGGTGATAGCAGCCACAGTCCAGACTACATTTAAATGTAAATATGGCTTACTTAAGCTTGACCCTGGCTTTTGTTCCCTTTGTGTTTACACCTTATCTGCATAGATTATTAATGTATAATGTCCTCCTTATGCATTTTATAATCTTAGGTAAGTTGCAGCATATGACTGCTAATTCCATGCAGATTGTAATAGCATGGAGACAGTGTTAGCCCTATGGCAGCCTCATAAAATTCTGTCTTTTAAACACAGAGTAGTGGTCGTCTTAAGTTCCAGGTGTCCTTTACAAGTGCAGTCTGAGGGGAAACAAGCAAACGGTATGTTATTGATAAGACTGCACTTGCATCATTAATTTGTCCTCTTACTTCAGACGTCTTTTGTTACTCTGGATGAAGCTATTAAGATCACCAACCGGCGTGTAAATGCCATCGAACACGGTGAGTGCTCAGCTCTTGGTCTGTGCCTCCACGTTTGTTATGCCGCTGCTAGGAATCAGGGACTGGCTGCACCAAGAAAGATCATGTCCTTGCTGGAATGGGAAGGGCAGCAGGAGAGTCATCGAGCAATGACTACTTGGATAGAAATTATGTGTGTGATTTGGGGTGGAGCTAGAGAAGAGAGGTGACTTAAAGATTATGGGATATGGAGCTGGAACAGTAGGACAGCAGGTAGGGTGTATACTTTGCACACGGCCAAACTGGATTTCATTCCCCGGTACCCCATGTATTTCCCGAGCCTAACAGGAGTGATCCCTGAGTAGATAGCCAGGAATAAGCCCTGAGCACAGCTGGAGGTAGCCCCAAAGCAAAACAAACACTAAAATTATGGTATCCTCTTACCCCCCCCACCCCATTTTTTCCTTTTGTGACTAACGGGTAGAAACTAAGAGTTCTAATGTCTTCTTGAGGTTTTTTTTCTTCCAAGCATTGAGTTAGTTATATCATTTAACATAACTTAAAGTTCCCTCTCCCTTAGACTTGATGCCTAAACTTGTACGATTCTTGACTTCTAAAAATAAGTTACATTTGGTGCACTTATTTTTAATCTTACTTTAAAAATTAGATTAGTGTTGACAGAATACATTTTTGTTGAAAAAAATAGTTTAAAGCAACACTCAATTAAAGTTAAAATAAGCAAAATTTGAATTACAAATCATTTAGTTTGTTCTATTAATGTCAGGAAGCTATTTTGGTGTGCTTTATTTATTTATTTATTTATTTATTTATTTATTTATTTATTTATTTATTTATTTATTTATTTTGGTTTTTGGGTCACACCCAGCGCTGCTCAGGAGTCACTCCTGGCTCTGCACTCAGAAATCACTCCTGGCAGGCTCTGGGGACCATATGGGATGCCAGGATTCGAGCCACCATCTGTCCTGGATCGGCTGCTTGCAAGGCAAACTCCAGCTATCTCTCCAGCCCCGCTATTTTGTTTTTTAAAAGTTTATAACACATTTTGTGACTGCTTGCTTAGTTCTTGCACATAGAATCAGGGGCAAATGTGTAAGATTCTAATAATCAAGGAATTCTTTTTTTTTTTTTTTTTTGGTTTTTGGGTCACATCCGGCAGTGCTCAGGGGGTACCTCCTGACTCTATGCTCAGAAATCACCCCTGGCAGGCAAGGGGACCATATGGGATGCTAGGATTGGAACCACCGTCTTTCTGCATGCAAGGCAAACGCCTTATCTCCATGCTATCTCTCGGGCCCAAGGAATTCATTTTCTATAAATTGTCAGATTCATAGAAAATTGGCAAATTGCCAAAATAGGCCAATCTATGCAAAGTAAAACTATGTAACTGCTGTAGGTTGAATTTAACATTCTGCATTCTCTGCCCAGTGCTCCACTTTCTTTTTTTGTTTGTTTTGGGGCCACACCCAGAAGACTAAGGCACTCTGAGCTCTGCTCAGGGATCATTCCTAGTAGGGCCTGGGGGACTTTAGCAGGTGCTAGGGATTAAATCTGGGTTGGCCACGTCCAAGGAAACCCAATCCATTGCTATCTCCAATCCATCACTCCACTTTTTAGATTGAAACATTTTCATCATTTTGTCACAATGGTGTGATAATATTGGGGCAGCAAGGAGGTGTTGGGCTGCACCAGCAGTGCTCAAGGTCATTCCTAGCAGTGTGGGGGGCATCGCAAGTGGGGGTCGAACTGGGTCAGCAGCATGCAGAGCAAGAGCCTTAGCACTCATGTTGTCTTCCCAACTCTACGATTACTGGTTTTCACTTGCATTGCTGTGACACCATCTCCACCACTAGAATCCCTTCACCATTATTCTGTCCTCTCAAATTTCCCCTGTGCCCAGTCAGATCACTGTGTATTTCAGGCATGTTTAGAATCCTGAGTTTGATCTTTGTGCTTCTTTTTTTTTTTTTTTTTTTTGGTTTTTGGGCCACACCCGGTAACGCTCAGGGGTTACTCCTGGCTATGCGCTCAGAAGTCGCTCCTGGCTTGGGGGACCATATGGGATGCCGGGGGATCGAACCGCGGTCCGTCCGAGGCTAGCGCAGGCAAGGCAGGCACCTTACCTTTAGCGCCACCGCCCGGCCCCTGTGCTTCATTTTTAATAGTGGATTGCTATTTAAAATATGTCTGTGGCTCGGGTGGGAAGTCTGGCTCAGTGGTAAAGCAGAGCCTTGTGACTGACATCCCGGCTTTGACTGTCAAGACACACAATCTAAATTAACATGTGACATTAACATGTTACATGTTTATTCAGATTCTGTGTACTGGAGAGATATGTGTCATTTTTTATTTATAAATAAAAAGGAATATCTATATTCTCTTTTAAACTTTGGGTTCTGACCCCAGATGAGTTTTGGCAAATTACTTAGAGATGTAAGATTTATTGTTAGTCTTTGATTTATATACTTATAGGTAAAAAGGAGGTGTGAGATGAAAATGTTCTAAGTAACTCTAGTATATGTTACGTCCAATATGTTTTTTGTCCATAGAAAAGATGCCAAAGGACACATACCAAAATATTTACAAGTTACTTTTTGTTTTAAGTTAAATTTATATTTATCTTTTCCTACATTAAATTCCTGTACATTTTACAGTTAGGAAGAAATGTATTAAATAAATGAGTACTAAAAAGAGAAAACTGTCAGAGAGGAGAGACTGAGGCTGAAGAGGTGGCAGGAGGGAAATTGGGGACATGGGAGGCAGGAAGTGTAATCTAGTGAAGGGATGGGTGTTGGGACATTGTATGACTGTCGCTCAACCATCAACAACTTTGTAAATACATATATCATGGTGATTCAATAAAAACATTTTAAATATAAATCAGCACTACAATTTAAAAAAGGTTCCAAGTTCTTACTTGAATATTCATTTTTAAATATAGTTGTCATTCCTCGGATTGAACGTACCCTTGCTTATATCATCACAGAGCTGGATGAGAGAGAACGAGAAGAATTCTATAGGTTTGTTGAAATTGGCATTTATTGATCATCTTTTGTTTCCATATTATAGAAACTTACTGCTAACACTGATAAAAATAAGAGGGTTTTTTTTTAACTTTATTGACTGATTAATTGATTGGTTATTTGGCCACACCCATTGGTGCTCAGGGGTTACTCCTGGCTCTGCACTCAGAAATTGCTCCTGGCAAGCTCGGGGACCATATGGAATGCCGGGAATTGAATTAGGTCCCTCCCGGGTCAGCCGCTTGCAAGGCAAACACCCTAGAGCTATGCTATCTCCTCAGGCACATGATTTAGGAGGTTTAGAGTTAGCATGGATTACATTTTATTGATAAATAAGATATAAGAAATAGTATTGCCAAAGGCTGTTGAGATATCTGTGCCAGGTACTCCATGTCCCTGAACTATTGCATCTACAAAAAAGGCCCTAAGAGAGATTATTTAGCCTTGGTTATTCTTTAAAATGAAACAATGATTTAAATTTGATGTCTCCCAAATTAAAAAAAAAAAGGAAATTAATCATTCATGCTTACTATGCAGGTATAAGGAGAGAATATAAAGTTCTCAGGGTCAATGACAAAAGTATAAATCACAACAGATTTATATGTATTTGGGGTGACATTCATATGCATGAATTGGTTATGAATATTTAGAGCTTGAAGGGATAAGAACTCAATGTTCTGGATCTAGAGAAGTAGGAGGCAGAAGAGGCAGGACTGTGCAGGGAAGATGTGTATCTTGGATCCTAAAGGGTTTAAGTTTGATTTATCATGTTATCACAGGTTATTTAGCCTCTGATGTTGATGGATATGGTGGTCCATTATTAGGGAACGGGTTTGATTCTTCAACCCACAATAGGAACTTTTGAAAACAGTGATTAGTTTATTATATATACCTCATATTACATATCCTTTTTTTTAAGTTGGTTTTTGGCCATACCTGATAGTGTTTGGGGGACCCAGGGGTGCTAAGTGTTTGAACTAGAGTCTCCTAAGCAAAGTCTGCACTCCAGCTCTTTGAGTTATTTCACTGGCCCCTCAAATCTTTTATAAATGGCAAAAATTGATTTAGTGTGATGTTACTTGGTTACAAACTCATAAATGAAATGTAATATTCAAGTATTCAGGGGCCGGAGAGATAGCATGGAGGTAAGGCGTATGCCTTGCATGCAGAAGGTCGGTGGTTCGAATCCCAGCATTCCATATCGTCCCCCAAGCCTGCCAGGAGCGATTTCTGAGCGTAGAGCCAGGAGTAACCCCTGAGCGCTGCCGGGTGTGACCCCCCAAAAAACAAAACAAAATAAAGTGTTCAGAAAAAATTCTCCATTTTACAGATTAAAGAAAATACAGGAGAAGAAGAAGGCTCTTAAGGAAAAAACGGAGAAGGATTTGGAGCAGCGAAGGGCAGCTGGAGAGGTCATGGTGGAGCCTGCGAATCTTCTGGTGGAGGAGAAGGATGAGGACCTTCTCTTTGAATAATCGTTCCTGTTCTGATTCTTTCAGAGATCCTAACATGGCACCATTGAAATCTATGGTGTATATGTTTGGTATGCATGGTTATTCATGGTGGGCCAAAGAAAAAAATTCGTTGGTTGTAAAATTCTCCTGGATATTCATTTCTGTGGAGCCAGTTCAACAACCACTTATCCCAGTGGGATTTGTAGAAATGGCAGAGGAATTTGTAGACGTGTCTGCACTTACTCTGTGCTGTGTCTCTGTACTCTATATGTATTACATGTGATCTGCTTACCAAGCACATTAGGAAACAGCAGTGGTCTCAGGCCAGCATACAGGCCCAGTTACTGCTGGAGCATCCTGTTATATACTTGCAGAACTTGGTCGTGAGAGCTGCAGCCATTCTCCTGTTACTGTGGTCCTTTTTGCCTCAAGCTTTATGGGAAAAAGCCAAACCTTCACTTTATTTTTCTTGCATGATATAGTCTGTCATGGGAGCAGTTCTGTCAACTGCAACTTTATTATGGCATAAATTGTGAAATAATTTTAGAGTGATCTTTGATTACCACTTTTGAGATTAATAGTCAGTCATATTCCTATGCTGATTAGTACCTTGGGTTGTCATTTGCAAAGAGCGCTCCCCGCACAGAGGTAGGAAGTGGGTCATCTCCCTTTCTTCCTCCTCCTCCATGTCAGTGTTTTATTTATGGAAATGATTATTGAATTTAGGGGTAATAATAAATGATTACAATGAATCACAATGAATTGGTTTATTGATACTTCTTAATCTAAGAAATACTAGTTTTCACTTGAGTGGTAACATTTTTCTGTTACATTACACCAACTTGCAGTTCTCCTATGGGAAGGTAAGTTGCCAGATCAGATGACTGAAATTTTGGTAGTTTCATTATGGCCTGAACTCCCACCTTTACTCAGGCTTTCTTGTAGCCAATTCCAGCCTCTTTTGAATAACTGACTATGGGGAAAGTTTTTCTTTTTTGGGGGGAGAGGGTCACACCCGGTGGTGGTCAGGGGGTCACTCCTGGATCTGTGCTCTGGTCATTCTTGATGGTGTTTGAGGACCATATGGGGTGCCAGGGATTGAACATAGGTCGACCATGTGCAAGGCAAAAACTTAATGGCTGTGCTATTGCTCTGGCATTTTGTTACAGTTTTTAATTGTACTGTTAAATGATATCAGAGCCTAGGCTTTTTAAAATATTTATTTTTGCAAATATTTAACATCTGCTATAAAACATCATGTTCCAGGTGCTATGGATTTGTTTGTTTGGGATCATACCTACTGGTGATCAGGACTTATTCCAGGCTCTGGATACAAGAATTGCTCCTGGCAGACTCAGGGGACTGACTCTTTGGGATGCTGGGGGTTGAATCTAGGTTGGCTGCCAAGAAAGACCAGTGGCCCTTTACTTTGTATTATATCTTGCCCCCAGGTACTATGATTTATATTTAATAATAAATAATTTATTTTGTATATAAAAATAAAATCTTCCGCATTTAAAAGAGGAAAATCTTAAGCAGAGAGCAAGTTTAAAAGGAAAGACTTGGGGCCGGAGAGATAGCACAGCAGTAGGGCATTTATTTGCCTTGCATGCAGCCAACTCAGGACAGACCTGGTTAGATTTCCAGCATCCCTTAAGGTCCCGAGTTTGCCAGGAGAGATTTCTCCTGGCCCAAAAACCAATCAATAAAATAAACTGCTTAAAAAACTAAAAGGAAAGGTAAAGAGCCTAGATTATTGTACCCAGGATTGGTTGGCTGGTATTTAGTGAAGTACGTACCAAGTACTCATGCCGTTCTTAGAACCCTCTGGCCACCAAATAAGGGGCCTGAATTGAATCAGTTGTGTCTCAGACTGGGGCCTTACCCACTGTACTATCTGGCTCCTTGGTTGATTTTTTGTGTTTGTGATTTTTTACAATGCCTTCTTGGTCCATCCACATTGGGCAGTGATGGGGGCAATCAGGTAGTCCTTGGGATAGAACCCAGGCCTCTTGCATACAGATTAGTTCTTTGAGCTGTTTTCCCAGGTCCCTTAATCCAGGCCTTCTACCTTCAGAATTGTGTACCCTTCCATGGTTGCTGTTTCTTCTACATTTAAAATCTTGTGTAAGGGGTCGGTGAGGTGGTGCTAGAGGTAAGGTGTCTGCCTTGCAAGCGCTAGCCAAGTTAGGACCGTGGTTTGATCCCCCGGCGTCCCATATGGTCCCCCCAAGCCAGGGGTAATTTCTGAGCACTTAGCCAGGAGTAACCCCTGAGCATCAAACCGGTGTGGCCGAAAAACAAAAAAAAAAAAAAACAAAAAAAGAAGAAGGTACCATTACTCTTATCTGGGTCTACTCCGTGGGATGGCTGTGCTAGTACAGAGCTAGTAGAGCTAGTGCTCTACCCAATCTTGTCAACTCTTGAAGTTCTATTATTTACTGACTGCTCTACAAAAGCACAAAGGATTTTTTTTGGTTTAACCTATTTTTAAGAGCTCAGAGAATTGAATGGACAGGTAATTTGTTCATATGGCATTAGGGTGATTTGTTCCAAGAGAATTTAATTAAGCATTTTAACTATTATGCGCCCCTTTTCCCTGAAACTTTTACATTCACAGCCATAAGCTAGTAAAAAAAAAAAAAAAAAGTACTGCCAGCAGTATTTTGTGTTTGACCCAGAGGCTCCATGACTTATTTGTGGCAAAATCTTGAAGGTAGTGATTTTTAGATTTGTGAAAGTTTGGCAGAGGACTTGAAACATATCAAGAGAATACTCTTAAGTTTTGAAATAGTTTTACTTTTTCATTTTTATAATACAGTGTGCAGTATGACATCTCAAATAGAGTGCAGATACAGGATTAAAAAGGTTCAGAGGGTTAACAATAGATGTCAGAAAGCTTACCTTTCTTAATTAAGGCTGAATCCCTGGTTTATACTTTCTACACACATTCACAAAATTACATTCAAATGATGAATACTTATATTCTCTAGATCATGGAGAAAGGGGGAGGGGGATGGAAACCCAGATATCAGATTTTCACAGAAAGCAGATCTGGATTAGTCTAAATACTTCTTGCTGTTTGTTCTTACTGGAGACATTTTAATAAAGGAAGAGATTTCCTTCTTTATACTTTTCCATTTGCATTTCATTAGGTAATGGCATCACTCCATAAGTGGATTAATACCACCACATTGGGGCCTCTATCAGAACCACAGATGGACAGGAAATGGAACTGATCAGAGTGGTCAGACAACTAGGAAATTTAGAGTAAAGCATCTTTTTACTTCAAATAAGTAGGCAAATAAATGAGTCTTCACTTTGTTTAGGAACTATGTTGAATATCAGCACATCTATTTCCCTAGGACTAAAAAGTTTGCTACACAAAAGGAAGACCTAGCACAGATGAGGAAGGAGAGAATTGTGAGTCCAATAAAATACCTCTTTACCATGTCCTTGGTTGGGAATCTGCTTGTAAAAGCCATTTTCGTCTGGCTTTTGATAGCAGATGGCCCTGTGTCTGCAGGTAACCCTGGGGTGAGCACAATCATTTATGGACACTAACTGAAGTCTAGTCTAATTTAAACAGTTAACATTTTAAATATTAGGGCTGAAAACAGTTGTCAAAAATATAAACAACTCACAAAACTGCTGTTGATCAAGGACAACTTTTCATTCTCAAGAAAAATGTAAACTGAAAAATTGAAACGAGGTTTTATTTATATATTCCTTAGTTTTCAATGCTGAAAATGATGTGACCTTGTCAGTGCCATAAGTTGGAGTGTTTGAGATCTGAAGAGATAATATATGGCATTCCTTTCATAGCGCAGAAATGTTACTTTTATCCTAAGAAACATCAACTTAAAAGTTTCCATGTAAGACTCTTCAGTTAACGTGGAGGCCAAGCAAATTGGAAAAGAAAAGGACAACATAAAACTGGCTACATCTGTTCATAAGAAATTATGCAGAAGAAAATAAATCAAATATACACATTGACACTGAAAGAAAACAGTTATTAAAAACAATTGCTCACGTTAAAGTAAGTGACAACAGTATTCCAGTGTTTCGCTTTGGGAACAGGAAATGCTGTAGCAAAAGTAATAAAATTAAGACATTCACATTGAGGTCATTTGTTACATGGCATACCATCCTAAAAGGCACAGAACTAGACTTTCCTAATTACATTAGTTGAAATTTACAGCTACAGCCGTTGAGACTGTACAAAAATTGAAGCTAGTGGTAGCATAAACATAATTTATTTCTTGCATTCTGGTCATAAGCAGACTTTGTTCGGTTAACTACTAGGTGCTTACCTTCCCTACCTGCCTACCTCACCCTACAAAGTTGTCTCCTAAAACGTCCAAATGACTTTTAGGTCTCCTTCCTTCCAATTTCAAAGTCAGCTGTCACAGTATTTCCCTACGATGCATGTAATTGTATTCCAATGTTTCACAAATCTTATCGATGACTAGTTCTACCCATCTATTAAATATTAGTATACAGTACAGCAGCTATATTCACAGAACTCCAGTTTGCTACTTATAATTATCGCAGTCATCAAATATATAAAAATGCAAAATCCATTAGATGTGCTATCCTTCCATATATATATAAAAACCTCTACATGAGGAAGAAACTTCAATGGTAAAGTTACATATATGAACATGTCATTCATAAAAAAGTAAGTTACATACTCTAGTATACTGTGTGGATCCGTGAAAGGAAGCATGATTATCAAATTAATTATGATAATTTAAGTAAAATTCAGAAAACTCTTATCTTTAAAAAGACCAGCATTTGCTGTTCATATCTAACTAATCAGCCTGTTAAATATATAATTAAGTTTGATCCACGATGTTCGAGCTAAAAAATTAATGCTTCTAGTGGGGTGCTTTTTTTAAAAATCAAATGACACAAATGAACTTCAGTCTATCAAAGCGATTCTAAGCCCAAGTGGCACCAGGTTCTTTGTTTTATTTTATAGGGAAAGGATTTTTTTGAGGACCACAACACTAGTCTTTGAAACCAGTGTTTTTCAACCTTTTTACCCTGTAGACTGGCACCTGTCCTGCAAACCAATCCCTGGACTGTGGTTATAACCAAGGTTGGTAGGTAGCCCAGCTGTTTTCAACCTTCCTATACCTGCAGACTGGCAACCATCTGAGAGTGGGTAAACACCACTGTTCGAACCGAATACTGTCTCGTTCAGTGCAAAGAAGCACAACACCCCTGCCCCTGAATTTCCATGAAGTAATTTAACCATTCAAGTAACGTTTATAATGGTGAGACATGGACTGTTGTGAGCCTATGTTATGGAAATATTACTTGGCAGAAAAGATGTAGTTTGTAAAAAACAAACGAGAAAGGCTTTAAGTGGATAGAGAACTGCTACTGAAAGCTTCCATTCAGAACCCGACAGATAGGCAGGAACGGATAAAGCCATGGACAGAGAATGAAGACTGCTGTGCACAACTTGCTCAAGAGGACTTCTCATTAAAAGATCTAAGAGGTCCACCAACTTCCGCTGCCACCTTGTCCTCAGATTCAGTTGAAGTAGCAGGGCTCTCTTCCCACAGGAAGTTTGTGAGATCAAGTCCAGTTTGCCACACAGATGTTTCCTTCACCGTAGCCAAGTGGAAGGCACCCACTGAGGTTCAGTATCGAGTTTGTTGATTAACCTAAGCAATTCTTGATAGGCTTTATCAAGATCTGAATTCACAATTGCTGTGTCAAAGTAATGGCCATTGTTCTGTTCCATCTCTCTAGTCTTCTCAATAATTTCTCTCAACTCTTCAGGCTGCAAAAGATGACAAATTATGAGGTAATTTTGGGGCCAGAGAGAAAATACAGGTAGGGCACTTGCCTTGCACATGGCTGACCCAGGCTTATTTGATCTCTGGCTCCCCAAATGGTTCCCCAAGCCCACTCCAAGTGATTCCTGCGTACAGTGATTCTGGCAGAGCCAGGAGTAAATCCTGAGCAATCCGATGTGACCCCAAAACAATTAAAAAACAACCTCTGAGGTAACTAGAGATGGCTGATGTCATTAAGAAATGATTGTTTTCCTTTTCTTTTTCTGAAAATAGCCTCAAAGCTCCTTCTAAAACTAAGCCAAAATCTGTGATTTCCTTTCATCTAGCTGCAAGATTCACTGAATCATTTCTAGCTGTTATATTACTTATTTTTCCATATATTTTTGCCCCATCTCCTTAAGACTGGAGGCTTCAAAAGCATGTATACCTAAATATAAGACCACCTGAAGTAAGTGACCCTTTCTGGTTGGGGATAAGGGGAACAGGATCCAGAGTTGGGCTCCTCACAAAGGTGATGCAGAATGAGGCAGAATAAAAGTGAGAAAATAAGATAAAAAAATGAGTATTGTTCTATAAAAACACTGTTAGCCTAAAATTTAACAATCTTTTTTTTTTTTTATTTAAACACCTTGATTACATACATGATTGTGTTTGGGTTTCAGTCATGTAAAGAACACCACCCGTCACCAGTGCAACATTCCCATCACCAATGTCCCAAGTCTCCCTCCTCCCCACCCGACCCCTGCCTGTACTCTAGACAGGCTCTCCATTTCCCTCATACATTCTCATTATTAGGACAGTTCAAAATGTAGTTATTTCTCTAACTAAACTCATCACTCTTTGTGGTGAGCTTCCTGAGGTGAGCTGGAAAATTTAACAATCTAACATTTTTCAACGTTTTTTACACTTGCAGAGGGTGCATACTGCAGAGTTACATACTGGTGGTTGAAACCACTGATTCTAATATTTTCATTGATTGGTTTGAAATAATGAGCTTAAATACATTATGATTTTGTTTGGAGGCACTACACCCAGCAACCCTCAGACCATTCGAGGCTTTGAGTTTGGAGGCTGCTCTCTGCTCTGGGGATTGAACTCAGACTTCCTCCTGCATGTAAAGCATGATTTGTGTGTTCTCAGCTGTGGTTCTCTCTCTCTCTTTCTCTCTCTCCTCTCTCTTTTTCTCTCCTCTCTCATCTCTCTTCTTTCTCTCCTCTCTTCTCTCTTCTCTCTCTTTCTCTCCTCTCTGTCTCTGTCTCTGTCTCTCTGTCTCTCTCTCCAGCCTCCAGTTAATACATTAAATTTCTGTTTTCAATACACAAAGATCTTCACGATGCTTAAAGTATCCCAATTAGAGTTTTGGAAACTACAGAGAAAACTTTTTGGATAATGAATAAAGGAAGCAGCTGCCTTGCACAGGAGGCAAGATTATAGGCAAAATGTATCGGAACTTGCTGATTATCAGGCACACACACTCAATGAAGTGAAACTGTCCCCAAATTATCTGTTAAAGCACAGAATTAGGGGCCGGAGCACTGGCACAAGCAGTAAGGCATCTGCTTTGCATGCACTAGCTTAGGACAGACCGAGGTTCGATCCTCTGGTGTCCCATATGGTCCCCCAAGCCAGGAGCGATTTCTGAGCGCATAGCCAGGATAACCCCTGCACATCACTGGGTGAAGCCCCAAAACCAAAAATAAATAAATAAATAAATAAATAGTCATGTATTGACAGGATGAAGTTTAGGAGGGAAGAATAGCACAGAATTAACTTGAAGCCTAGATGTCTTATACATACAAGGGTACATTTAAACCCCAAAATCAAAAACAACTTATACCATTCAAAGGGTATACTTCTTTAACTATAGGAAAATTTGAAAGCCTGACAGTTGTCTTGCCCTGGGTCAGTTTTGTGTGTGGCTTTCAAGTTTTCATTCTGGAATGTTCTGCATCTAGCTGTGCAACAGATACTGTTGTTCCCTTGCAGGAAGCCCTACTATACCACTGTGATTGAAAGGACTTGACATTCTTGAAAATACACGTCTATTCGAAGCTCAAGTTCATGGAAAGAAAATTAGAGAATTCAAATGAATGTTTCTGGTGCTGGTATTGAAATATAAATATTAAGCCTCACACCTTGATACAGTCACATATATATCCAGTCTACCTCCATCTTTCCCAAATCTTTGCTTTGGTTTTTGGGCCACACTTGGTGGTGCTCAGGGTTTATACTCCTGGCAGGTTTGGGAGACCATACAGGATACCAGGGATCGAATCCAGGTCCAGGACCTGGGTCAGCTGCATGCCTGGGTCAGCGGTATGCAAGACAAATAAATGCCCTACTGCTGTGCTATTGCTCTGGCCCTATTTTTTTCCCCAAACTTAAATCAATGAAACTTTTGTTTGTTTTTGGGCCACACCCAGCAGCACTCAGGGGTTACTCCGGGCTCTAAGCTCAGAAATTGCTCCTGGCTGGCTCAGGGGACTATATGGGATGTCAGGGATCAAACCGGATCTATCCTGGATCGTCTGTGTGCAAGGAATGCTCTACCACTGTGCTATCACTCTGGCCTCTCACTGAAACATCTTTTACAAAATTTATGTTGCTTTCTATTATTTTTCAAAACTACGATTCCTAAAATGCTTTCCTAGGGACCACACTTTCAGAGGGCTAAAAGCAAGGTTCTATTTATATTCTGTTTCGATGCACACCTTGTGCCACTAGCAAAGAAAATACTATTGACCTGGCAGTGCTGAGGGGCCCATGGAGTGTATGAGGGAGCAAACCTGTGCTCCAGGTTGTAAAGCATGTGCTCTGGCTCTTTGAGTTCTTTCCAGACCAACAAGGCTTTGACTCGTTTCTATTGTATGAAAGACAAAGCACTGCTGGAAACAAAAGGCAATCCAATATGCCACTTCTGTCTGTGAAAAACGCATTGATATTTGTGTGCATGCAACACCGATCGAAATGGAACAGATGGGCCTTAAAAAGCTCTCAAATTCTGTGAGATTGACATCTTACTATGTTTTCTGACTGCAGTGGATTTGTAAAAAAAATATTTTTTCTGAATTCCCCCACTGGATGAAAATAACATGCTTCTAAATAATCTATGAAAGAGAAAAGTAACATTAAAAATTAGAAAATATTTCTATTGTAATAGAAAATGGGTTGGATATAGTTCTTTCAAGTACCACCAGATAGAGCCTAACTTTTCCCACCCCCAAAACCCAATAGCTCCCCTCTACCACCACCAATTTTAAAAGAAATAACAGTGAAGAGTGGAAAAAACATCATTCTTTTATTTATTTATGTGTTTATTTATTTATTTGCCACACCTGGGGATCGCTCAGAGAATACTCCTGGCTCTGCACTCAGAAATTACTCCTGGCAGGCTCAGAGGACCCTATGGGATGCCAGAGATTCGGAATCCAGGTCGAACTCCTTACAAGACAAATGCCTTACCTGCTGTGCTATCACTCCAGCCCCTAGGAAAAGGTTTCTTGGGAGAGGACAGATTAGCTTTGGTAAATAGCCAAGAATAAAAAGAAATTATTCTTTAATTCTAAGGAACTTTTAAGGACAGAATTATATTTCTTATGTCTTTTTAGGGGATTTAGAACCATAGCAAATAAAATGAGATGAGTAATCTATAAAGCAAAATTTAAAAATAAGGAATAATTTATTTTTAATACAGCAAGTTATTTAGTTTTAAATTCACACATTTAAATAAAAATGTATCTGATTAGTAAATTAATACATTATCTGATATTATAACATTAGTATTATATAAACGACCTCAACTATATTCACTTATTCTCTTCAAAACATGAAAATCAAATTGAGAGGATAATATAAAATTTCAATAAGAAAAAAAAGCAAGAGCATTAAACTTTAGCATTCCACAAATATAGAATACTTCCAGAAGAAGTGACAACCACGAAGAATTTACTTTGAACTTTTGTTTTTGCCGGGAAGTCACAACCTTTTTGGAAATACCACAGACCTATGTGAAGGAGACTAAAAATTCAAGTAAAATCTTAAGGAGCAAAGACATAGTACAGGGTTTAAGTAAATAACTCAATTTGATCCCTGGCTCCACACACAATCCTTAGAGCCCCCCACTGGGAGGGATCCCTGAGACCACAGCCAGGAATAAGCCCTGAACACAGCCTCCTCACCAAAAAAGTAAAAGAAGCCTTGAGGCCGAAGCAGTGGCATAGCCGTAGGGCATTTGCCTTTCAAGTGGCTGACCTAAGACATAGCGTGGTTCAATCCCCCTGCATCCCATATAATACCCCCAAGCGAGGAGTGATTTCTGAGTGCATAGCCAGAGTGTCATCGGGTATGCCCCCCCCAAATAAATTAATTAAATTAAATAAAAGAAGCTTTAAGAGATTATGCTAGATGTTGGCATGTATTTGAGTAACAATATAAGTAGGCAATATGGGTTACAAGACTATCCTTTTGGAGAGCTGCCATAAGCAACCAGATGCAATCACTGTAACTCTGGGAAAAGTGATATAATAGAAAGAATAGTTGGTTTGAAAGCTTAAAATGGGGCCAGTGATATTACAGCAGATAAGGCACTTGCCTTGCATGCAGCAAGGCCAGGTTTGTCCCTGAGTAGGATTCCTGAGCACAAGCCCTGGGTATGCTAGTCTGCCCCCCAAAAATAAAGCTCAAGTAGCTTCTAAGCACCATGACAAAGCCAGGTTTGTCTTGTTTGCCTTTAATGGAAAAGCACACAGACAAGTACATTTACCTTTGGATTCTTGCCTTCTTTGGCCAATAGAGCCCGAAGTCTTTCTTGTGAAGGAGGTGCAATGAAGATGATATAGGGTTTCAAGTCTGAATTCCGGAGTATCTTCAGTGACTAAAAGAAAAGGCATTTTAGATCTTCAAAATGATTTTCTTATGTAGCTACATTTTTTTTTTTGGTTTGGGGGCTACACCCCGTAATGCTCTGGGCCTGCTCCTGGTGGTGATTGAGGGAATCATAAAGGATGCCGGAGATTGGACCCAGGTTGGCCGTATGCAAGGCATGTGCCCTCCTTGCTATATGAGTGCTCTAGTCCCCTTTAACATCTTTCTAATAATCATCTCGGGATATACTAATACAATATTTAAAATAATGTCCATGAAGGACAGGGAGTTAGCTCAAGTGTTAAGCACATGATATGAAATGAATGAATTTGATTCCCATGCGTAGCCCCTGAGCCCCAATTGATGTGACCATATCAAAGAGCAACAACACTGCTCCCAAATATTTCCAAAAAAATCTCTCCAGCAATTCTGATACTGTCCCTTACTGCGAGACTGTATTATAAAGTTATAAAACACATACATTTGTATGCGTATGCCATTTTATGTAGTCAGCTAGAAGGGAATGACACTGAAGGATGACAACTGTGTGCTGTTAAGACATCCCATAATTAGATCACACCAGATTTTTATAGTCATGTTACAAATCAATTTGGGGGGCTATCTGGGTTCAATCTCTTGTTTTACATGATCCAGGCTTGATCCCTAGCACTGCATATGTTCCCGGAAGCAACAACAAGGGGTGACCTTGAGCACAGACAGAGCCAGGGGTAAAAGCCCTGGTACTATTCTGTGGGACCCAACTCGCCTGCTCCTGCCTTTTCAAGAAATTTAGCCGTGAGTTAATTATCCTATTTTTCCAGGGATTAGATACACCAAAATAAGAGGAAGGAAAAGCTTTATAAACATATGCCAAAGAAAACCTTGAAATAATGGGTCTGAGGTAAGCAAGCAGCTCAATTTAAATCAGGAGACTGTCATCTTGCCTTTGCTATTCCATATCCTTGTCTTCAAGTTGGAGCACTCCACTGTAAAAGGGGCTTCGAGGGGCGGGTTCTTTTTTCTGTTTGGGGGCCACACCTCACAGTGCTCAGGATCACTCTCGATAGGGTGGCCATATGTAGTGTGGGCTGGTTGTGTAATAGGCAAGTACCTAATGTGCTGTATCATCTCTCCAGCCCTGGGGCAGTTTTTTTTTTTTTTTTTTTTTATAAAATCATTAAGGTATGATCTAGTGAGAAGCTCCTGCCTCGCAGGCCTGAGCTTTGAGTCCAGATATTCTGTACTTCAGCTGACAGAGACCTTAGTGACACTGCAGTCAAACGTGTGTGAGCAAAAGTGGTTAATACCTGGAACCTACTGCACCAGAAATGAATGTGTAAGCATTACACTGAAGTCTGTGTGGCCTCATTTATTGCAACAATAATGGTGGAGGGATAAAGTTATTACTAATTAGATTATGTTTAACTCCTCTGTTCTTTGGTGAATCTGTATAAAAAAAAATTCTGAAGAAATCGACACACATTTATGCTCAAGTCAAATGTTTGCGAATTAAATAGCAAGTAAAGCTTTTGCTTTACTAGAAAATAAAACCTGTTTCAATAGAGCTATTTTAGAGACATATTTTCCTTTCTCTTTCCAACAACAGTTGTTGCTGTTGTTCTAATTTCTGAGGGGGACACTCAGAGGCTGGGGTGCTCCCACATTCAGCGGCAGTGCTCTTGCATACCCCAGTTGTCCTGGGGGGTTACAATCTGCAATCTGCAAGATTATACTGGATGCTCGTGGGAAAGGCAGGTATGGGCTAGAGCTCACTGCTTCAAAGAACTGCTTTGACCTCTGAGCCAAACCCAGTCCCCTTCTCCATTATCTCTTTAATGGTATTGACCTTTGTCCTGACTTGATGTAAGCAGCAGGAATGTTTTGTGTTGAAACTACATCTGTGCTAGAAATGGAATTTTACTATAGCAAGTAAACTTACAAACCTCAAATTCCAACAGTATGTTATCTAAAAACCCATCTATCTATATAAGTATGTATTTCGCCCCTGAGAAAAATTGATTTTATTTTTTGTTCTGTTTTTGGAGGTGCATTTTAGGATCAAATTCCAAGTCTCAGACAACACATGCACTTTACCACGGGGTCATTTCCCCAGCTTCAAAGACACAGCAAGCAGTGTTATTTTGTGTAGAGGACAGGTAGGGAAAATACTATGAGTGTTTAATTAGGCTCTGTGGTTCTTTGTTTTTTTTTGTTTGTTTGTTTTTGGGCCACACCTGGCGGTGCTCAGGGGTTACTCCTGGCTGTCTGCTCAGAAACAGCTTCTGGCAGGCACGGGGGACCATATGGGACACCGGGATTCGAACCAACCACATTTGGTCCTGGATCGGCTGCTTGCAAGGCAAACACCACTGTGCTATCTCTCCGGGCCCGGCTCTGTGGTTCTTGATCGATATTGTTTCCACTACATTACTTCGCAGAAATGCCTTCATTGGCCTAAATCGAAATAGTTTTTACCTGTGTATGAAGGCTTAAGAGGCATATTTTCCCAGAGTTGATCACTTGGCGCACAGAATCAATGCTGGTTCCGTACAAATTTTTTTCGAATTCACCATGCTCAATGAACTTTCCTGCTGCTACGTCCGCCTCAAATGCTTGTCGGGAAACAAAGAGATAATCTCGACCGGCTACTTCATGGTCTCGCCTACTGCGAGTGGTATCTAAGATTAAAAAGAAAATCATGTAAACATCAATGCCACGGATCAGAGTAAGAACTGCAATAATTTTAATGGAACAAATAACAGATTTTGTAATGTGTGTTGAAATACCAAACTGAAGGTACATTAATAGGCTCTGTATTCAACATTGTTTTTATTTCTGTATAAAGAAACACATGGTTTTTTTTTGTTTGTTCATTTGTTTTTTGGTTTTTGGGCCACACCCGGTGATGCTCAGGGGTTACTCCTGGCTATGCGCTCAGAAGTCGCTCCTGGCGAGGGGGACCATATGGGTCACCGGGGGATCAAACTGCGATCCATCCAAGGCTAGCGCAGGCAAGGCAGGCACCTTACCTCTAGCGCCACCACTCGGCCAGAAACACATGTTTTTAGTTATTAGTATTTAATAGTCACATTTCATTACCATAATAGATTTCATATTTCAACTTTATCTTGCCACACTATCACGCTTCTTTTCCTGAAGTTGTTATCAGATAAGATCTAATCATTCAACAGAAGTTCTGTGTTCAGAGATCAAACCTAAATTTCTATTTTCTTCAATAGTTGAGTCAGGAAAGGATTTCATAATAGGGAATCAGTTTTAAAAAGCCCAGAGTAGGGCCGGAGAGATAGTATGGAGGTAAGGCGTTTGCCTTTCATGCAGAAGGACGGTGGTTAGAATCCGGCATCCCAGATGGTCCCCTGTGCCTTTCAGGGGCGATTTCTGAGCCTAGAGCCAGGAGTAACCCCTGAGCACTGCCGGGTGTGACGACCCCCCGCCAAAAAAAAAGCCCAGAGTAATTAATTAGAACCATCCTCAGGAATAATTAAAAGTTCTCAAGAATAACTGTTTTCGTATTTTATTTATAATTGTTATAAATTTATCTATATTCATAAATTTATTTTTATTTATAACTCATATTTTATTTATAATTCCCTCCCAATTATGTTAGAACAAAGCTCTTTTTTCTTTTGGCTCTCTAGGTGATAAACTGAAAAGCACAGGGAAACGGGAATGCATCCAAACTCACGAGGAACTGCGGCTGCAAAGCGGTCTTTTTCTTTATTCATGAGTCTCTGACGCAATTCATTCTGGCCGCAGTTCTGCGGACCAATTAAAACGATTGGTCTTTTCCTATTTGCTGGCTGATGGTAAAGTGACATTTCTTCATAAGTTAAGATCTCCTCGTTGTCATAATCTTAAAAGAAGAAACATTACCATATATTACACTTGATAATAAAAATGATCTTTATAGAGACCTCTCTTTATCAGACTGCTATCTTCCCAAGAATAAAAAGAAGCCCAATTTATGGTTATTTAAAACAATTAAAATTTTGGATAATAATAAACGGGTAATATTATACCAGGAATATTTTCTCATGTTGTTATAGTCTTGCTAGGATACAATGAAGATAAACTAGACAACATTCCAGAAATTCTACTGCTTTTCTTGAGATACTGAATTTGAATGTTTCAAACAATGTAATCAGGGGCTAGAGCGATAGCAGAGGGAGGGGCGTTTGCCTTTCACAGGTTCTATCCCTGGCATTCCATATGGTACCCCAAGCCTGACAGGAATCCTTTCTGAGCACATAGCCAGGAGTAACCCGAGTGCTGCTGGGTGTGGCCCCCAAACCAAAAACCAAAACAAAACAAAAAGACACCTCATACTGATTCTAACTTAAATAGTTAGCAGGAATACCTTAAAGGGGGTGTACTAAAATAAATAGCTGAGAGTTATATATTACTTTTACAAAACAGGGACTGTCAGTGTTATTGATTTTTAAGGCTCAAACATAATATATACACTAAGTACCTGGCAGAGACATTTACAATTATTAAAACGTATCTGAGTTATCAGAGAAAGTGGGAAAGCAGGTCATACCTGTCCTATCTAGACTCTCTGCATTTGCTTACGTTCGTTGGGAATGCTAAGACTGACCAGAAGTCATGAGTCATGAGGTATGAATTATGATAGGTGGAGCACATTCCTAAAGCACATAATCCAGGTGATACTAGAGCTGCTAAGATAAAAGGTAAATGAGTAGCTGTCATTTTCTCACTCCTATTATTTCTTTTGACTGGGAAAGATCATCAGATGTCCCCTCAGACTCTCAGCCATGAGTCCCATTCTACAGTAGGAAGGGAATCAACTTAAGACTTGCTAGTTCTAAACACAAGCAGAGCAGAGCAGGAGCTCAAATTATACTGGTTAAATTCTAGCTCAATCTTATATTACTTATAAAAAACTTGTATGATCTAGAATCTATTAATCTATGTATGTTTTGTGTTTGTTTGCCTGCTTTACTGGCCACAAGCAGGTACTCGGGGGGGGGGGGGTACTGTTAGTGCGCTGCTTGGGGGTTGCTTCCTTGAATTTTCCACATGTAAAGCATGTAATGCTTTGAGCTATTACTTCCTGGGCCATAAATTTGCAATCCTGGGCCCGGAGATATAGCACAGTGGTGTTTGCCTTGCAAGCAGCCAATGAGGATCAAAGGTGGTTGGTTTGAATCCCGGTGTCCCATATGGTCCCCCGTGCCTGCCGGGAGCTATTTCTGAGCAGACAGCCAGGAGTAACCCCTGAGCAACGCCAGTGTGTGGCCCAAAAACAAAACAAAACAAAATTTGCAATCCTTTAAAAAATAATCACATTTATTTGTTAACAGTTCAGGAAGTTACTATAGTTTAATTTTTTACTTAGTTTACTGTAAGAACTAGATACATGAACACATCTGCTTTAGAAAATTACTGCCCCATCAGAGAAATCATTATAATGCCAGTTATAACTAGCAAAAATATTAATGAAAATAACACCATTATAAATAAGACCTTTTCTTATAAGCTTTTTTTAAATATGAAACCTGTTCTCCTTTTAACATGTATAACCAAGACACTGCACTTCCATTGGTAGAGTCTCCTAGGGTTAGCTCAGTTTAGACAAAGAGGGCTGCAATTGTGTGCCAGGCAGGAACATCCCTACTAGAACACAAGAGATTGCCGTGACTTTGAAGCTATGCACTAAAAGCGATTGCGAATGGTTTGTCATTCTACACCCACAGCTATGCGAATACCCTTGCCTTTACTCTTAATGTACCTGGCCACTGCTCTTAATTTATATGTTAGCCACTATTTCAACGTGTCTGGAGCCAGAAGACAGGTTTGGGAAGCAGGAATTGTATTCAGTAAATAGCCTCTCTCTATCTTGTCTGGGGCTCAGAGGCTGGCCTGTCAGCTGGACAATCACTGCTTGTCATAGTCTTAGCAACTGAATGGAGGTCATGGAGGTCTACAGGGCCACTATGTTTGGCTTTATTGTGGTACATCAAGATTTAGACGGTTTAGACTTGCAAGTTTTCTGTAGCATAATCAAACTAAGAACCAAATTAACCCATTTGAAAAGAAGCAATCGGTATTACTCACGATTAAAATTGAGGAACATGTTCGTAGTTAAGTAATTCATCAATTGACATAGAGGGAAATGCTAATGCCAACCTGCCAAATCATCCCAGGTAGATGGATATCCGGGCTGAGAACTATAACTATGGCAGTTGGACTTGGACTTGCCCTGGTATACCCCCACTGTAAGGACTGTTGAACCCGCACACGCCCCCTTGTCATGCCGGTATAAAAGGAGAAACTTGGACTGTGGGAGGGCAGAATAGTGACCAGAGCAGTGCTGGCTGGTTGGCAGGGGGCAGAGATCAAGCATCAGAGAAATGCGGCCTGCTTTGCAACTATTTGCTTTTATATCTTTGAACCGGGGCCTCCCCCAAAGTGGCCAGTGAATTCCCATCTAACTCTGTCTCCCTCTCTCTGGAACCCCTGGGCGGCAGTGGCAGGCCTCAGATTCCAGGAGGAATAAAAAGTGTGCTTCGTTTCTCTTTCTCTCCTCTCTCTGTCCTGGGTGGGGGGTTGCTACAGAGAACTCTGGCTTTACCGCAATGAGGGCAAGTAGACTGTCCTCCATGTGGAAGGCCCAGCAACGCACACCCACACCCCCCATGCCTGGACATATAAGACATAGAAGAGGCCTGTCTCCACAACTGAATCTCATCAAGCCACCATCCTGTCCCAGCTGTACAGCTACTGGAATGTGTGTGGCCATATTCACAGTCCTGATAGCCCCGTAGGAGCACAGCAAAGTCGAAGGGAAAGGGGCATAGAAGCCACTAAGCTCAATGAGCAAGAGTGGTAGCATAGAAGGCCAACTACCAACATCCAGCTCAAAAAATGCTCAGAAAATGATTGGTGACACCATTGTGAGATATAACAATGATCAGAAATGGATGTTTTACTAATCTTTTTTTTTTTTTTTTTGATGTTTGGTTTTTGGTTTTTGGGTCATACCTGGCAGTGCTCAGGCTCTACGCTCAGAAATCGCTCCTGGCAGGCATGGGGGGGGGGGGGGGAATCATATGAGATGCTGGGATTCGAACCACTGTCCTTCTGCATGCAAGGCAAATGCCTTACCTCCATTCTTTTTTAAAAGTTATACTTATCTTTTTGTTGTAGTAAGCAATATTAAGCACATTTATTTGTGAGCGGTTAGGTGAGAAACTGAGGGCACTTATGGAAAGGTCACACTGAAGGTGGAACTGCTGCCTCAAAAAAATAGTATTATGAACAAAGGTCTAAATTACAAAGTTTCCGTTTTTTAAATCAAAATTAAAAGAAATGCTAAGTGTGAATCTTTTTAAAATTAAAGTACTGAACCTTGGATTTAGTTCTGTATTAAATACTTCAATAATCTATGGTATTTACTCTTCATCAGTGTATTGCCTTGGGCCATAGGAATAGCACAGCAGGTAGGGCACTTGCCTTGTAGTGGCTGACACATTTGATCCCTGGCATCCCCTGTGGTCCTCTGAGCCCACCAAGAGTGATCCCTGAGAGCAGAGCCAGGAGTAACCCCTAAGTAAAAGTGTGTGAACCATCCCAAACAAACAAAAATTTATACTAAGAACTTTCTAAGGTGTTGAGAGAATTCTGGGAGATTACATAAGTCTAGTTGTCCCTTTGTTATACCAGTTGGCCTGTGATGATCATGAACCAAAGAAGGCATAACCAATTCTAATAGCTCTAAGGACCAACCAAGAATATAATTAAACCAACAAATGAGCCTAGATTTATAAGAAGTTATATGTCGGGTTAGGGATGTGGTTCCATGCATACAGCAGGTGTAAGGCCCTGGGTCTGATTCTCAGCATATCCCTTTAACCCCACACTTCAGCATTGCTGGCTCTAAGCACCATCAGGGATATACTCACTTCATCCTAATAAAAGTTTATAAGAAATTAGATATGGTAGAAATGGTTCCACTAAGATAATAGGTAACCAATATAATGGCAAAAGATAAATAAAATGGTCCAGCAGATCATGGTCATTCCATATTATGAGAGCTTCTGATTTCTAAAGAAGGAACATGTTTAAAATATTTTGTAATATTTGTAATAGAAATTTTTTTAAACGGAGTTACTAAGAAAAGTCTTTTCCTTTCAAATACGAGCCACTGTTAGAATTTGTTAGAAGCATAAATTTAATACATATAGCTTAGAAAACAGAGGAAAAGATCAATATAACCTATAAGTACTGAATTTCATTGAAAATCTTATACTAGTTTCTTCCCTAGCATTCAAAATAATGTGTTTCTCAAAGGGTTTCAAAGGAAGAAAATTCTGGTAAGTGAGTGACTTTATAAAGCAGATATACTGCACATTAAATGGCAAATGAGGACTAAAAATAAAACTCTGCAAATACCTTTACCATTTTCAAGTGCTATATTTAAACTCCTTTTAGATATAAATTTAGCAACATAAGAGAGTAGGACTTACCATCATTTTTATTGGCATTATATAAAACCTTTTTTCTCTTCTTTTTATTTTTCTTTGCACACCAGAGTTTTCCTGTTGAAGAATCACAAACATGACTATAAAATATTTTTCCTGAACAAAGTCGCTTTATTTTGAACTTAAAAGAAGAACTTAAAACAGTTTTTATTTTACTTTATTATCAGTTTGCCAAAGTAGGCAATACCACACTTAGGTACAACTATAATCTGTGTTGACTATAGGAAAAGATTTATAGTGGGGCACTGATCAACTTTTTTTTTAAGCAGGGGTCTCAAACTCAATTTACCTGCGGGCCACAGGAGGCAAAGTAGGGGTGATCCTTGAGTGCAAAGTCAGTAGTAAACCTTGAATGTTGGGGGGTGGGACCCAAACAACTAAAACAAAACAAAACGAAAAAAGATTCCTCTAGAGCAGGGCCACAAAATGTTATATGGAGGGCCTCAAATGGCCCACCACCCGCGAGTTTGAGACCCCTGTTTTAAAGGATAAGGTAGGCCAAGTAAGTCTGGGAATCTCTTTTGTATATTGTTCACAGCATACCAATATGCATTTTCAATCATTTTATGATTTTTCATTAATTTCACATGCAAATCCTTATCCTTTATTTGCTATCCTTAGATAATCATTTTGCCTAAGATGATCTAACATCATTCTTACCACGAATAAAAAATGTTTAACATTCAACATTCTAAATGATAAGTAAATTTAATCATTCTTCCAGAGGGGCCTCAAGAAAACGTAATATTAAATATAAATGTCCAACCTGATTTTTCTGGCTCCTTATCTTCTTCTATCGTTTGCTTCATGGCTTCCCTTTGCTGTTGAAAACTTTTCCCTTAATAACAGAAAGAAAAACAGTCAAACATTTAAGACTAAAATAGATTTTTCTAATTGTGGAATAAAACTGGAAGTAACAAATATTCTTCATTTATGTTCCTTTCTAAGTTCTGTTAAATGAGTATCTGTTATGATTAGAAACTTCCAAATATTTAAATCACTGCGTTTAACCTCATTCTCAACCAGTCATGTGACTTACATTACTAGAATATCTATTACAAGATATAAAGCAAACCAGTGTTAGAAATACAGTCGAGTTCAAGTTTTCTGACACATGGAATAAAATTATGGTGGTATTTAAAATTAAAAAAAAGTTTTCAAAACTTTTACTAAACTTCAGTTTACTACATGGAAAGTATGATGGTGGGTCTGACAATGGCTCTGAGCATTTAGAATCACTTAAGTGGAACAAATTTAAGCCTCGGCGTTAACTTTCCAAAAAGGCAATGTGAACATTCTCCACTAATCAATTCTAAAACAGCATTCAACGTATTTGTTTGCGCTTATTATCCTCCAGTCCCTTTTTTCCCACATATGTAAACATATGTATTAATATGTTATTTACTTAGATTGTTTTAAGTTAGCAAAATCTCAAGTTAATTAAAAACATTTTAAAAAAGGACCAGAGTAATACTAGTCAGTGGGTAAGGTGCTTGCCTTTTATCCCTGGCACCACATCTGGTTTCCTGAACCCACTAAGAGTCCTCTGTGAGCTCGAATCATCCTTGACCACAGCCAGCTGGGTCCCAAAAATCAAAGATAAAACAAAACCAAAGCCAAACTCCCAAATATCACACACACACCCATATTTTTTCTTCAGGATTAAGTCTATTTTTAAGACATTAAAAGTGCTTCTAAGTTTCTTTTTTTAAATTTTGGGCCATGGGAGCTGGAGAGATAGCACAGTGGTGTTTGCCTTGCAAGCAGCCAACCCAGGACCTAAGGTGGTTGGTTTGAATCCTGGCATCCCATATGGTCCCCCATGCCTGCCAGGAGCTATTTCTGAGCAGACAGCCAGGAGTAACCCCTGAGCACTGCCGGGTGTGACCTAAAAACCTAAATTAAATAAATAAATAAATAAATAAATAAATAAATGAATAAGTGAATAAATGAATGAATAAATTTTGGACCATACCTGATAGTGCTCAGGGAATGATACTGGTGCAGGAATAGAATTAGGGGCCGCCCACATTTAAAGCATGTTAACACTGTAAGTTATTTCTTTGGACCCAGTTTTTAGGGATGACATGTGGCATTCTCTGAGGTTACACACAGAGAGAACAACTCTAACATATTACTATTATTTTCTGTTTTGGAGTTTCACCTGTTGCGTTTCATGGCTTACTCCTGGAGGTGCTTGGGGGAATCACGCATGGTGCCCGGGATTGAAGCAGAGCCAGCTGGGTGCAATGCAAGCATTCTATCCCACTCTACTATTTCTCTAGTCCCAAAACATATTACTACTAATATGCTAGTTCCTTGTTTCACTCAGAAAATTATCTTTTACTTCTAGAGATGGAAGGGAGTCTTACAAGATGTTGAGGTTGTTAGAAAATTTCCTCATTCCTAATGTAATAGTTTTTAAAAATATATAGTTTGTATATATTATTACACAAATACCTATATTATATACACGTATAATTATATATTTTTTGGTTCCTTTGCTGTTGCTGAAATGATGGGATCGCATATATGCTTAGTCCTGGTGCTCCCTGGGTATCACACGTTAGACATGGTGTGCACGCGCACACACACACACAAACACACCCCTAATTATACTATGGGGACCTGTACACTTGTCATTGGGGCTAGGGACCATCCTGGCAGGAGAGCTGCCTGGACTGGGCTCACTACATATAGACGGCACAGAGGATCATGTTTATGGCTTTCACTAAACCATTCTTTAGATCCTTGACAGCTGATACTGTAAATCAAGTTCTCATGTCCTTCCCTTCTTTTTTCTCAATGCTCTTAAACCTATTATTTGGAATAAATTTAAGTCAAATTTTATAACTAAATCTTGTTCTGTTTAGTATCTGAAGATCCTTTCAATATGTTAGAGACAAAAGATAAAGCTTATTTTAAAAAATTACCAAAGAATCTTAGAGCACTAGTTCTAGCAGAACTATTTAAAAACATTTACTAGTGCTTGGGGCTGAAGCCATAGCACAGCTGTAGGGCATTTGCCTTGCAGGCTGCTGTTCTGGGACCCGGTTTGATCCCCAGCATTCCAAATGGTCCCCCAGCCTGCCAGGAGCTATTTCTGAGCACAAAGCCAAGAGTAATTCCTGAGCACTACTGGATGTGGCCCAAAAACAAATCAACCAAAAATTAGCAGGGCTTAGATTTTTAAAGAATTAGGTAGAGTTATGACAGATGTAATATCATGAATATATAATAAATTAGGAAACACAAAAAATGTTATTGTATGTTAATGTATAATTAAAGCATGCAGTTATACGTTATATTTGTATAATTATGCATTAACATACATAATTGTATGTGCTTTAAAGTGTAAGAGAAATTAATTTAGTATTAAGTAACTTTACACATTCAGATAAAATAATATTTTATGAATAAAAAATCTAAAGTTGTTTCAGGACTCCCCTATTTCCCTTTCATTGCATTTTGAGTATTCCTTTGTTTTATTTTTCAAATCTCTAAAATTGTCTTTATTTTTTATATAATTTCTTTATTTAAACTCTGTGATTTCAAATGTAATTGTAGTTGGGTTTCGGTCATAATCCTTTGTTTGTTTTTTTTGTTTTGTTTTGTTTTTCGGCCACACTCGTTTGATGCTCAGGGGTTACTCCTGGCTAAGCACTCAGAAATCACCCCTGGCTTGGGGGGATCATAGGGGACACCGGGGGATCGAACCGAGGTCCTTCCTTGGCTAGTGCTTGCAAGGCAGACACCTTACCTCTAGCGCCACCTCACCGGCCCCAATCCTTTGTTTTTAAGATAATTTTATTATTCCTTCCTCGGACCTGCTTCCCTCATCCCTCCCTATTCTGGGAATTATAGAAACAATTTATAAAAATATTACGTCTAAATCAGCATCAAGTTCTATTATTAGCCTTCCATGTAATATTTAGTATTCTTGAGGTTAGAAAGGTAATACAGTGGATAAGGTATTTGTCTTGTGTGTGGACTACCTGTTCATTTGCCTTAAGTGGTCCTTGAACACAGCTGGTATATGATCCAATGCTTCTTCCATCAAAAATTTAAGAAGAGGGGCCGGAGAGATAGCATGGAGGTAAGGCGTTTGCCTCTCATGCAGGAGGTCATCGGTTCGAATCCCGGCATCCCATATATGGTCCTCCCGTGCCTGCCAGGAGCAATTTCTGAGCCTGGAGCCAGGAATAACCCCTGAGCACTGCCGGGTGTGACCCAAAAACCACAAAAAAAAAAAAAAAAATTTAAGAAGAAAATTTAGCGTCCAATATGAACAAAGTTTTCATGTAGTCTAAGCTAGAGATGCTAATGAGAATTTTGGAATATTACGATAACTTAGGACTGATAAATTTGTTGGTTTTATTGTCCTTATTTCTTAAAAGTGACACATTTGACAAATTTCTACTTAAAAATCAGTTTTTGCCCTAGTCAATGAGTTCAAAAAACAAGCACTGTGAGAAAAGGGTATTAATATGGCTACAATGCATGTAACACTACATAGGAAAGACGGATGGGCCTAAATCACAATGCTTTTGAAGTCCAATAAATTAATCACATTTCTGGTCAAGATCAAGACACAACACAGAAACCAAAGTATATGAAAAAGTAGTTTCATCACTTACTTTTTTGGGTCACACTCAGAAATCAAATCCCAGGCAATACTCTACAGGGCCTGTCTACAGTTTTGTTTGTTTGTTTGTTTTGGCTTTGTGTCACATCCACAGTTTTTAGGGGTTACTACTGGCTCTGCATGCAGAAAGCACTCCTGACAGTGCTTGGAGGACTACAGGGGATGCTGGGGATTGAACCTGAGTTCACCCTACCCACTATACTATCACTCAGGCTATATTACTTTTTAAAAAGCAGGGAAAGATGTTTTTCTTTGGGGAAACTTGTATTTAAATTGTTCTTTTATTAACTATGTACTTTCTATGCCATTGTCTCTTACCTGGTACTAGCCCAGCAAGAGGCTGGTTATCTTCATCTCCTTCCCTGTAGGCTTGCCACCAGTTTGGGTCTTCTTGACTGATCACATGAAGTATATCCCCCTTTTGAAAAGAGAGACCCAACTCCCGACATGGAACATAAGGGTCATCGGATGGGTCATAGTCAAAATGAGCTTTGACATGGATCTAAAAACATAAAAAGGTAATCATAAAATAACAAGAATGAAATGATAAAATAGGAGCTAGAAAAGCATTTATTTAGGGGCCACACTTTCTCAAAATCATGTTTTGTTTTAGTTTTGGTTTCTGGGCCACACTCTGTAATGCTCAGCGGTGACTCCTTGCTCTGCGCTCAGAAATCGCTCCTGGCTCAGGGGACCATATGGGATGCCAGGGGATTGAACCCAGGTCCTCCCTAGGTCAGACGCGTGCAAGGCAAATGCCTTACCCCTGCGCCACAGCTCCAGCCCCAGAATCACATTTTTAATTATTTTCATCATTCTGTTGATCCCATCAAACACATTTTTAACTGTGTTGTTAAAAAACAAGCTGAGGTATGCTAGGGCATTTGCCTTGCATGCAGCTGACCCAGGATGGACCTAGGTTTGATCCTCCGCATCCCATATGGTCCTCCGAGCCAGGAATAATTTCTGAGTTCATGGCCAGGAGTAACCCCTGCGCATTACTGGGATGGCCCCCAAACCAAAAGCAAGCTGAGGTGGTAATAGACCTTAAGAGAAGCAGAAGGAATGGAATGTAAGACACAGTCCTTTCACTCCTGACTTATGAAAACAATGACCATAGTTAGAAGAATAAGACTCATTACTTCCACATTACCACTATCAGAGAAGGTGAGACTTTAAACCTCCTACTTGTGTAATCTAAGCAGCTGAGTATCAGTTTTGCTAGTGTCATCATTCCTTCTTGACCACCGTTATGAGTTATGCCTTAGATCTGTCTCTTAAATTACGTTTAGTTCCATAACCATATACATAAACAAATAAAATTACCTCAATTATATCTATAGTCCATTTCTGTTGTTATATTCATAGGCTTGAATTATTACTAATGACAGAGTTATAATTTTTGCTAATAAAATGTCATGTCAATAAAGTGCATGCCAACACAATTAATAGATGCTTAAAGTACATGACAATATATGATAATATTGGGGGTTAGAATGACAGTTCAGTGAGTAGTAAGCTGGTCTGGAATGTTGAATACAGAGCCAGAATAATTCCATTGCATCACCACATGTGGCCCCGAATCCAAAATAGAAAAGAAATCTTAATAGCATTCAATAAAAACTTCAATAATAATAAAGTGCTTGTATAAAAACTATATTATACATTTAACATTAAAGGTAGAAAAATTTTAAATAAATTTTGTAGAAAGCTAAGCTTCTTTCAATGCCATTTCCTCCAATATGCCTTTGTAAGATATAGCCAAGCTTTTAACATTCTGAAGTATAAAGAAATGAATAGACTCTATCTTGGGGGGCGGGGGGTGGCTTTGGGCCACACCTGGCTATGAGCTGGGTTTACTACTGGCTCTGTGTTCAGGGATCACTCCTGGCAGTGTTTGGGGGACCATATAGGATGCCAGGAGTCAAAACTCAGGTTGGTCACAAACAAGGCAAATGCTCTCCCTGCTGTATTATCCATCTAGCCCCATCCAGCTCTAATGATCTAACTCACACAAAGGACATGTGTCATGTCCAAAATATGTACAAAATTTAGAGCTGATGAAAAAACTATATGCAATGAGTATTTTTACTATTAAATTTCAGATTTGGGTCTATAAGTCCAGCAACGAACAGCATGAGAATTTTATAGCTGAGACTTTTGTACCATTGTGCTATCTGGGTTCTTTTAAGTCTTTCATCCTCACTTGTTTGTGAGGTTACTTGTTAGAAAGATAGTACCAGACTGTCTCAAAAAAATGTTTTATGAGAAGACATATTAATCTATGAAAAAACTAATTGAGTTATTCCAAATCAAAGACAATACTATCAAATGAGACCAAATACTTTTTAATAAGAACTACTCTCCATTATGCATTATAATAAGCAAGAATCTGCAATCTCTTCCATTTTCCTTGAGAGTATCATTAAAGAATGTATTTTGTGTGTGTGTGTGTGTGTGTGTGTGTGTGTGTGTGTGTGTGTGTGTGTGTGTGTGTGGTTTTTGGGTCACACCCGGCAATACGCAGGGGTTATTCCTGGCTCCACGCTCAGAAATTGCTCCTGGCAGGCACGGGGGACCATATGGGATGCAGGGATTCGAACCGATGACCTCCTGCATGAAAGGCAAACGCCTTACCTCCATGCTATCTCTCCGGCCCCAAGAATGTCTTTTTTAGTTTCATAAAATATTTTTACTAGGGCCCGGAGAGATAGCACAGCGGTGTTTGCCTTGCAAGCAGCCCATCCAGGACCTAAGGTGGTTGGTTCGAATCCCGGTGTCCCATATGGTCCCCCGAGCCTGCCAGGAGCTACTTCTGAGCAGACAGCCAGGAGTAACCCCTGAGCACCGCCGGGTGTGGCCCCCCCCCAAAAGTTTTTTTTACTAGTTACAATGAAGAAGAAACCTAAGTTCTAATAAAGTGAAAAAATATCAGCATATTACCAGCACCCCAGAAGCCCTATCTCAATTCCTTGCAATCACTATCCCCTCCAAGAGAAAAAATATCATCCTCCTGATTTCTAGATTTCTCCTGTATTTTACTTTTAATAAATAAAACCATACAGTACAGTCTTCCATTAAACATGTTAAGATATTACTCACTTTAGTGGGTTATCTTGTTGTTGTTGTTTATTTGTTTTAGGTGGTGTTCAGGGTATTGTGCTCAGGGATCACTCTTGGGGACCATATGAAGTGCCAGGGATCAAATGTGGATTGGTCATATGAAAGGTAAATACCCCACCACTGTGCTATCTCTTACTCCTAAGTTTAGCAATTCTCTGTTGGATTTCAACAGACTACTCTAAAAGCTGTGTTAATACAAAAAGCTATTAAAATTTTGCAAAAAAATACGACTTTTGCCAGATGGCAAAAAGTTTCTTGTTTTCTCTTTCCTAGGTCTGACTCCTTGACTCTCTTGATTTAGTTGAAATGGGACTTCTGTCTGCAGTGGAAAGAGACAGAGGACAATTTTACCTGGTGCCATTAAACATATACCCTAGAGGGGGCTGGAGCAATAGCATAGTGATAAGGCATTTATTTGTCTTGCATGAGACCAATATAGGACGGACCCCAGTTCAAATCCCGGCATCCCATATGGTCCCTCAAGTCTGCCAGGAGCAATTTCTGAGTACAGAGCCAGGAATAACCTGAGTGTCGCCCGTGTAACCCCCCCAAAAATGTACTCTAGAGGTTGGAGATATAGTACAGTGGCAGGGCACTCCTGGTAGTCCTCACAGTATCATGGAACACTACAGACAGAACCAGGTGGGTTTACATGCAAGGCAAATGCCTTATCTATTTATATTTCTTTGGCCCCCCCAGCTTTATTAATATTTGAAAAACCGTGGAAGCAACCTATACACCCTTTAGTGAATAGATAAAAAGTTAACATTTAACTCTAAAAAGAAATTAACTATCAGGCATGAAGAAAATAAATTCTTATCACTAGAAAAGAAGTCAATCTGAAAACACTACACATGGTGGGTTCCAAGTACAGAAGTGAGACAATAAAAATGTCAGTGGTTGCCATGAGTTAGGAAAAATGGATGATGGTTTTTCTCTTATCAGTGAAAGTACTCCACACAATGATAGGCACATAAACTGCACAAATTACATTTTTTTACAACCCACCGGACAACATAATACCAAAAGTGAATCCTAATGTAAAATGAACTTTGGGTAATAATGAAACCACCAAGTCATTGATGGCACTAATGGAACAATGTTGTGCAGGACAGCAAACATTTTGCAGTGTTCTCTCTTTACTTTTTCTCCTAAAAAAACTCAGAATTATTTGAAGTTAAGAAAAGCTAAAACAGATTGACCTGAGATGGGTAGTTTGAATAGGATGACAATTTCTCTGTGAAAAAAGTCACCTCATTACATTTTTTTTTAACTCTGACTGGGCCAATATTGGTACCAGTATTGGTACCAGTCATTAGTACCTGAGCAGCAGAGCCCTCTCTCCTTGATCTCCAGTCACCCTTCTATTCCTCACCATCTTAAAACCCACATCCTTGATGATGTTTCTCTGACATTTTCTGTACATGAATGTGTGGCCATTACACGTTACTTAACAGTACGGCCCAACTTCTCCCATCATAGATATGCAAGAGTGACTAGGAATATGTTTAAGTGATAACAGCTCTAGCTCGGCCATGCATAAAAGCAGACCTTCCCTTCTAGCTTTGAAACCTGTGTTACAACCTACGTTGGTAGACATACTTCACAACTTAAGTTGTTTTCTTCTTTTTTTTTTTAAAGGATTATTTTTATTTCTTAATTTTTTTGGTTTTTGGGTCACACCCAGCAGCGCTCAGGGGTTCCTCCTGGCTCTATGCTCAGAAATTGCTCCTGGCAGACTCGGAGGGCCATATGGGACGCCGGGATTCGAACCACTGTCCTTCTGCATGCAAGGCAAACACCCTACCTCCATGCTATCTCTCCCGAGCCTGTTTTCTTGCCATTAATTCTTTCCCCTTTTAGTAGCTGTTTTTTTAGACGACAATAGTGACAGAGATTACTTGTGTGTTTTTAGAGGCATTCAGAAATGAGGGAATTCTGTACTTTGTTTAATTTTGCTGTGAATCTGAAATCACTCAAGAAGTATCTATTTAAAAGCAAAGTAAACAGGAGCATCAGATGTGAAATGATAAATATAAAAACAATCACTTACAACTGTTTCCTTGGCAGGAGGAGGTTTAATTTGTTGACTGGGAATCAGAACAAATGTCAAAGTCCCATGCATATCAGACTGTAATAGAAATATTAGGTATTTTTAAATTTCATGTTTATAAAATTCATTCCATGATCTTGTAATTGGTATTTCCTAAGCTGAAATATTCTAAACAGCTTAACAAAAATCAGTAATGAAGAAGACATCAAGTTTGAGGTATAAACGAAACAATCTCAAAGTTTCCTTAACATCTTACTAGGAAGACCTCTTCATTATAATGAGCAATATTCAACAGAACTTTCTACAGTGATGCAAATATTCTACATCTACATCTTAATATGAATAACTTAACTGAATAGAAGTTCTGGTAAGCGTCTGAGCCTGAAAATAGCATTAATGAAGAACTGTTTTTTAAATTTTTAATTTTTGGTGGGAAGGATTTGAGCCACATCCAACTGTGCTGAGAGATCACTTCTGGTGGGGCTTAGAAAACTTTATGTGGTACCAGGGATCGAACCCAGATGTGCTGCATGTAAGAAAAATATCTTATCCACTTTACCCTCTCCCTAGTCCCAAATTTTATTAAACATACCAGAAATAATTGGCACGTGTAATTCTTGGCTATATAATACTGTTCAGTGTAAACTCTATTTCCATTATTATTATATAATAACATTAGGGGCCAGAGAGAGAGTTCAACAGATAGGGAACTGACCTTGCATAGAGTTGACCTTGCTATGATCCCAGGTACCACGTATGGTACCTTGAGCACCACTGGGAGTGGCCTCCAAAACCCAATATACTATTATAAGTCAACTGAAGGTGATAAAAAATAATAAACACCATGAAGACATGAATTTTTGTAATGTTTTTCTGTAGTGGTTAATAACATGGGAGTTACTCAACAAATAATATTAATTGAATCAATGAGTTATATTATGATTTCAGAGACAAGATATGGTCAAGAGTAATAAAGCTCAAACAATTTTAATATTAGTGTTATTGCTCTGAAATAAAACTAATTATAGAATTATATATAGAATTATATAGAATATAAAGTCTAGAAATGATCTGGTTTCTTAAATTTTTAAAGTATTTATCCTCGTCTATTGATATTGAAAAACTTAAAAAACTTATTAATTTTTCTTGTACCCGTGAACTTACCAACAAGTCAAAAACCTCATTGACATCTTTCCCCCGGATTTCAATGCCATTAATCTCCAGAACTTCATCTCCTTCGTGCAACAGGCCACTTTTTTCAGCAGCACCTCCTTTGACGATCCGACTAATGATGACAGAATCCATTTCATTACGAACTGTAGCTCCCTTAAAATAAAAATATTCAGTAACTGATTTCAAAATAAAAAGCAATTATGCTGAGCATTTTTTCCTGACGAACGAACTATCATCTCTTCCACCCTTTTCTTTCCATTTCTCCCTTTTAAAATTAAAAAAAAAATAATACATCTTCAGTTACCTTGAAAAAAATTTTACTACATAGCTACTCAGTAGCTACATAATAGAGCAATTCCTGACTCTATGCTCAGGGATCACTCCTGGTGGTGCTCATGTAGTGCCAAGCTTGTTATATTCAGGGCAAGGTCTGTGCCCACTGTACTCTCTATCTCTCCAGCCCTGCAATATCACCTTTCTTGTTGATGATGCATGTATCCAGCTAAAGAGAAAACTTTTCTAAAAGATTTACACAATTTTCAGCATGTGCTTTTACTCTTTCTTTGTGTTGATTCTTTTTTTTTTTTTTTGGTTTTTGGGCCACACCCGGTGTTGCTCAGGGGTTCCTCCTGGCTGTCTGCTCAGAAATAGCTCCTGGCAGGCACGGGGGACCATATGGGACACCGGGATTCAAACCAACCACCTTTGGTCCTGGATTGGCTACTTGCAAGGCAAATGTCGCTGTGCTATCTCTCTGGGCCCACAAGTGTATTTTTAAAAAAAAATTTTTTTTTTTTTTTGGCTTTTGGGTCACACCCTGCAGCGCTCAGGGGTTCCTCCTGGCTTTACACTCAGAAATCACGGCTCAGGGTACCATATGGGATGCCGGGATTCGAATTGCCTTCCTTCTGTAGGCAAGGCCTTACCTCCATGCTATCTCTCCGGCCCCGTTTTTAAAAACTTGATAGAGAATTCTGGGTATCTCCAGTGATGGTCTTATTATTTAGCACTTTCATTGTTTTATTTCTCAGGAAACATTTGTCCATCAAATCTACAATGTTTCCCATTTGAAATATAACATAGTTAGGATCTTCAAATTATCTTCCCTCTAGGATGCTGGATCATGAAATAATCAACTATTCTGTGTTAATGGAACCATCCTGGCCAAGAGGTAATCATAATTTTCATTCATTTTTTTGTTATGTCTTTCTGTTGCAAATTCGTTCTGCCAGGATTTCTTTTTTGTAGGGTCTTGTCTTCCACCCTGAACTACGTGGCTCAGCACTTCTAGAACTTCCTTATTCTTTGTTTACATGAATGGGCAGTGCCAATCCTATCACTAAGTTATCATTTTTATCAAACTGTGGACGAGAAAAGATGATGAACATCATTTTCTCAAGTTAGCAAAAAATATCAATAAGATGGTAAAAGAATCACAACATATTAACCTCAAATGTAAAACACTACCAGAAAACTAAAGATGTTTTCAACTATCTAACATATATTAAATCTTCTGAAAGGATCTCAGAGATCCTACAGTGATAATGCAAATACTTACCAAAGGAATATCTCGAGCCTTTTCTATACGAACTATTTTTACAGTTTCTCCTCCATACTGACCAATGCTCTCATACACTCTCTCATCTGTGATGGGCTCCAACTGCATTTCCTGCTCAGCCACCTTATCATGAGCCAGTAAAAGTGCCTGTTTTCAAAGAGATCATAGTACTTAAACTATGATTTATTTTTATGGAAGGATTTGATCATTTAGATTTGTATTCTAATTTTAAATCTTTAAAAGTAGTATGGTAATTATATCCACTCGGATCTGTTTCAAATTTTTCAATTTAGGTACAGATAAAATTTGACCCCCCCCCATAATTATAACTATATGTAAAAAAAAAAAAAAAGAGGGATAAATTGGGAGTAATACAATCATATACTGGGATGGGTTATAATCTAAAAAGCTTATCTTATAAAAACAGAATGAACTTATAGCTCAATGCAATAAAAAATAAAATTAAAAATAAAAACATAGAATCAATCTAAATGTCTACTAATAGATGATTGAATAAAGAAATTATGGTACCTATACTCAATGGAATGCGACACTGCCATTATGAAAAGATGAAATTGTGTCCGTTGGGACAAAAGGGATGGACCTTAAAGTGACTATGCTAAGTGAAATAAGGTACTGAAAGACAATTTCTAGATGGTTTCACTTGTAAGTGGAATAAGAGTAACTAAAGAAAATTAACTGGTAAAAACAATAAGACCTCTAGACTCGGGAAACTAATGGTGGTTACTTTAATGAAGAAAAAGGGGCGGAAAGAATAAGTAGAGAAGTGCTTTTAGTAGTGAGACTGAGGGGTAATACGTGTATGGAGAGATGTGACGTTAAATGCCTGAAGTTCCATAAATAAACCACTGATAAGCCAATTTTAAAAAGACTACTTTGGCTCATCTGAGCATGACTGCCAATAGTCAAACAAATGTGGTTACGTGAGAACTGAAATACGGCAAGTCAGAACTGACATGTTCTGTAAACAAGTACATTTCACATTTGGATTCCCATCAAAACTGTGTATTTGAACATGTCAGATTAAGTAGTAAAACAAGCAAACAAAAACAGGACTTAAAATATGAAAGCATTTTAAATATGTTGAAAGTAACTCCACAGTAATTATTCGTAGTAGATAATAAACCATTAAAAACAAATAAGAGGTCTTAAGTTTCTTTTAGCCCTACAAAGCATAATTTGAAAAACATAAGGGCAAGTACTAGGAAAACCATAAATGCTCTACTCATTTTCTTACCTGAATGTGTGGAGTATTCAGTAGTGCAGTTAATTCTTGTCCTTCTTTCTGGTGGACTGGTTTCAAAACAGTTTGTACCTAAGAAACAAAGAGAGAGATTGTTATTTGTTGATCAGAAGAGATAGCACCGGCATCTATATACGTTTCCATTCATTGTATTTTATTTATTTTGGCTATGCTCTGTAATGTTCAGGATTACTCCTGGCTTTGCAACTCAAGTATTCCTGGTGGTGCTTGAAGGGTCAAATGGGATGCTAGGGACTGAACCCAGGTCAACCACATGGAAGGCAAGCCCTCTACTTATGAAACTATCTCTCTACTCCTGTAAGTTCTTTTTTATTTTATTTTTATTTTTTTTTGTTTCCAGTATAGTACCATTATTAACAGTATCTTTATTAAGATAAAAGTCATTTTTGCAACAAACCTCAGAGACAAAGAAAGGAGGGCTGGAACTTGGAGCTCACTTCATGAAGCTCACCACAAGGAGTGGTGAGTGCAGTTATAGAAATAACTACACTGGGCCCGGAGAGATAGCACAGTGACGTTTGCCTTGCAAGCAGCCGATCCAGGACCAAAGGTGGTTGGTTCGAATCCCGGTGTCCCATATGGTCCCCCGTGCCTGCCAGGAGCTATTTCTGAGCAGACAGCCAGGAGTAACCCCTGAGCAATGCCGGGTGTGGCCCAAAAACCACAAAAAAAAAAAAAAAAAAAAAAAAAAAAAGAAGAAGAAAAGAAAAGAAATAACTACACTGAGAACTACCATAACCATGTGAATGAATGAGGGAACTGGAGAGCCTGTCTGGAATACAGGTGGGGGTGAGGTGGGATGGAGGGAGATTTGGGACATTGGTGGTGGGAATGTTGCACTGGTGAAAGGCGGTGTTCTTTACATGACTGAAACCTAATCACAATCATATTTGTAATCAAGATGTTTAAATAAAGATATTATATATAAAAAAACAGTATCTTTATTCAAAAAGCACACTATATAGGATTTTTATATCTGCTCTAGGAACTACGTTTTTCTTGAAAGTATAATAAAACCTAACAATACATGGGGAAGAAATTCTGTCCTAATAGTTATTTGTTTACTGTTTTATTTTTTTTCCAGCTATGTTTATACAACTACAATTAAATAATATATTAAAATAATATAAATGCAAGAGATATTAAGTGGGTTATAGCTCTTAGAAAATATAAATTGCAAGGGATTTCAGAAGACAGCAATTAAAATAAACTAAAAAGGCTGGAGTATTCGTACAACACAATAGAGTGCTTATCAGAGATGATACCGTAACAAGCTACAGACTACCAAACTATGTGTAAGGAACTACCATTATTCTATGATCATATTAAAAATTTCCTAAAGTTGGATAGATTTCATATTTCCACGATAAATTCCTATTACTTCATGATGAACTTTATAAGCCTTTAATCCTTTTCCTTTTTCCTTTTAGAATGGCACCTATCATTTAAAGTTTTGAAAAGATTGACATCATCCAAATAAACTGTTTGGCTTAATATATAGCAAATAAGTGATTAATATATTTCTAAATGTAATTAGAACATTTCTTACTAGTATTTGAACATTTCCACATCAATATTTTAAAAGTGAGCTGTTTAGACTGAATGAGTATACTGACTTACCCAATTACTGTTTCTCTTAGTAGCTAAGATATACATTTGGGAAATAGTCTAGTCTACATGCTAAAATTGTTTTTTTTTGGGGGGGGGGGTCACACCTGGCGATTCTCAGGAGTTACTCCTGGCTCTGTGCTCAGAAATCACTTCTACCAGGCTCGGGGGACAATATGAAATCCCATATGGAATGCCAGGATTCAAACCACCATCAGTCCTGGATAAGCAGCGTGCAAGACAAATGCCCTACCACTGTGCTATCTGTCTGCCCCCACTAAAATAGTTTTTTGTTAGAGCTTACACATAGGATGTGCCTGGTAGGTTCTCTAAAGGGTGGATTTCTAAGATAATTTATCTTATGGTCTACTTCTTGGTGGTTGTGTTGAGGGCCACTGATCAGGTACCTGTACACTTAGCCAAAGAATGCTAATAGCCAAAGAATGCCCATCAGAATCACAAACCTTTAGTTTCAGTGCATGCACATGAGCTTGCTGGAAGTTATATCCTCTTAGTTGTGGTGCTTACATACATTCCAGTTACTAGACCTACTAGGTGACTCTACAGTGCTCAAAAATATGCTCGATGGGAGCAATATTCCTTGCCACTGTGCTTGCACATTAGCTGCGGTATATCACTCAAGCCTGTCTAGTGACCTAGAGACTTGACACTTCTGTGCAGCACTGGGGATCTCAGGCAGCAGCTGTTGTGCCTTTTACGAAACGTGGTTGGCATGGCTACTGAACTCACAGTCTTTCTCACATTAAGACGGGCAGTTTTTGACAAGGAGCAGTCCCTTAGGTTACCTTGCCAGTTTGCCTCTATTTGTTCAATCTCTGAGCCACATGTGGCGATGCTCAGAGTTTATTCCTAGCTGTGCACTCAGGAATTATTCCTGCCAGTCCTCAGGGGACCATATGGGATGGGATGCCAGGGATGGAATCCAGGTCAGCCTGGATAGATAAGCTAGATAAGCACTCTATTGTGTTGTAGGATTCCTCCAGCCTTATTAGTTTATTTTAATTGCTGTCTTCTGAAATCCCTTGCAATTTACATTTTCTAAGAGCTATAACCCACTTAATATCTCTTGCATTTATATTATTTATCATTTTTAATCATCTGTCTCTGCATTCGTGTTTCTTTTCTAGAGTAAGCGGTATATTCCTTCACTGACTTTCTTAGAGAAATCTTTATTGAAAGAAATCACTCATGTTTAAGCAAATTTTCTTTTCACTTAGATTATTTAATTTCTTTTGCTTTAGTTTATTTCTCTTTAAAATTTCTATCACTTGATTTATTTTTAAACATTTTTTTCTACCAAAAGCCCTTAAAAGTAAAAATTTATATTGATGGTCTACTTTTTCTCACATATATATATATATGTATGTATGTATGTATGTATGTATATGTGTGTCTATATATATACATATACATATATGTTCTTAAGGTCAATACCTCCCTTTTCCTCTTTTCTATCTCCAAACTCAATTATCCATGTATATAAAAAAAACAAATATAAGTAAATTTATACATAAGTCTTTAAAAAAGAAAGTTAGGATTAAAATAGGAACCCAGAATTTCTATAATACTTTCTCTGGTTACTTTAAGTGATTTTATTAAACCAGAGATAGCCACTTTGGTATTTAGACCACAAGCAGATCAAATTAATAATGCCAAACAAGGCTGTCTCATGGTTTTGATATGTAGAAAGTACATATAATTCTAATACAAGAGGTATAAGAAATATATATGGGGTGACATAATAATTACATCCTCAAGAAATTTATTAAAGTCTTACTAAAAGACAAGAAGAGTAATTCAAAATTATGGGTAATAAAACATAAATTTTAAGGCCAGGTTTCATATTGAGGTTGACTTAAAATGAATGATATAATCCCCTGCCATAACACCTTAGGATAGCTGGAAAGTTTTCTAAAGAAGAAAGAAAATTACAGGTTATAAATTACAAAAGTTATGTAATTACAAAATTATAGATTACCAGCAATGTACAAAATACATCAACCCGGTACGAATTTTCAGCAGATACTTTCTTGCTTTATTTTAAAATCAGTTTCAGTATTTAAAGACTTTTTGGAACTGTTTGTTCCCTTGTATTAACCTAGATGTTTCCTGTGTTAGTAACAATACATACCATCAGCTATTTCTACAAGGGCAAAAGGATAAGGATCTCTAAAATGGAAATGCTCTACTAATCTTTGTTGTGGGTAGGGAGAGGGGGAAGGAAGAGGGAAGAAATGATGTTAATGTTAAATGTTAAATGGTTAATGTTAAATGCAAAAGATTAGAAAGCAGAATTCAGAAAATTAAAGTAATCCTAATCTTTAAATCTAGAGATAATCGTGTGATATATATCTCCCTGTATTTTTATTAAAAATATATACCATGAGGAGCCGGACAGATAACACAGTGGGTAGGGCACTTGCCTTACACATGGAGGACCCAGGAACAATCCCTGCAATCTCCTCTTGTCCCCTGAGCATGGAAGGAGTGATTCTGGAGCATAGAACCAGAAGTAACCTCTGAGCACTTCTGGGTTAGGCCTCCAAACAAAAACAAATGAACAAAATCCACCATGATAATATAACAGACGGCTAGAGGTAGGACTATAAGAACTTTTTTAAGTCAGTAAGATTAACAATCTGATTTTTTAATAAAAAAAAAATTAACCAGGAATTTCATTTTAAAAAATGGCCTATGAAAAACAGTTCAACATCTAGTTATTATGGAATTTCAAATTAAAATGAGTTATCATTAGGGCCAGAGCGATGGCACAAGGAGTAGAGCATTTGCCTGGCATGCAGCTAACCTAGGACGGACTGTGGTTTGATTCCCCCCTCACCCCGTGTCCCATATGGTCCCTCAAGCCAGGAGCGATGCCTGAGCACAAAGCCAGGAGTAACCCCTGAGCATCACTGGGTGTAGCCCCAAAATAAAATAAGAAACAAAATGAGGTATCATTACACCCATACTAAAATGATAATCAGGAAACAACCTAATTATACCTCAAAAGACAAACAAATTGTGGGATATTTATACAATTGATCACAACTCAACAGGTTCTAACACTGATACAAGTAATACAGAGATGAAATTGAAAAACATACTGAGCAAAAGAAGTCAGATAGAGGAGACTAAATTATAATCATCCCATGTATGTGAAATTTAAAAAATGGGCAAATTTGTAAAAATGTGTAAAAACAGAAAACAAAATGGAAAAAACTGTAAAGTAAAAAAAAATCAGATCAACTGATGTTAGTAATATGCTTCTTCAAAACTGTGATGGTAGTCCGGAGCAATAGCACAGTGGTAGGGCATTTGCCTTGATTGTGGCTGATCCAGGACAGACTGCAGTTTCATCCCCGGCATTCCATGTGATCCCCCGAGCCAGGAGCAATTTCTGAGCACATAGCCAGGAGTAACTCCTGAGCATCACTGGGTTTGGCCACAAAGCAAAACAAAACAAAAAAGAAAAACAAAATTGTGGGGCCGGAGCAGTGGTGCAAGCGGTAGGATGCTTGCTTTGCATGAGCTAACCTAAAATTGACTGCGGTTCGATCCCCTGGCATCCCATATGGTCCCTCAAGTTAGGAGTGATTTCTGAGCATAATCAGGAGTAACCACTGAGAGTGACCAGGTGTGCCCACTGCCCCCCCCCCCCAAAATTTGTGGTGTGGACTACATGATGTACTTCTCTTTTTTTTCAAGTTATAATGAAGAACATGATATATTGTATGAATCCATTTTAGGTATATATAATTTATATCTCAATAAATTTGGTTACCAAAAATATACCATTAGCCTCATTTTTTTTTTTGTTTGTTTGTTTTTTGAGTCACACTCGGCAGCCCTCAGGGGTAATTCTTGACTCTACGCTCAGAAATTGCTTCTGGCAAGCTCAGGGGACCAAATAGGATGCTGGGATTCGAACCACCGTCCTTCTGCATACAAGGCAAATTCTCTACCTCCATGCTATCTCTCCGGCCTCCTATTAGCCTCATTTAAAAAAAAAAATCTCTTTATTTTTTATATATCCTTCCATTTACTTTTATTAAAATAAGGTAATATCTGGCAGTGCTCAGGGGTCACTCCTGCTCCTGGCTCTGTGCTCAGGAATTATGCCTGGTGGTGCTCGGGGGACCAAATCCAGGTTGCCACGTATAATGCAAGTGGCTTGCCCACCGTAACTATTGCTCCAGTCTCATTATATTTTGATAACAGTATTTTACAAGTCTTTAAAAGTGATGCTAAATTACTAAAATCATTAACTTTTCTTGTCATCAAATATCCTTTTGGCTTTTTGAAACAGAAATAATCATTCTAATTTCTGTTGGCTCTTTGACATTTAAACGAGTCAAGCTGCTTCTGTGGCATCCTTTTCTAGCCCTTTATGCTGGTCTTCCTCATTCCTTGACCTTTTTTGGCAGTCTATTATTTCCTGTGTCCACCATGCCATCTTCCTAAAATGTAGAAGTCCTATAAACTGTTTTCATGAATAGTATGTACTTCCTTTCTAAGATGTTCACAGAACCAATGCCACCAGACTGAACTCAATGAAGATCTAACTGTTATCTTCCCATCCAGCTACTGGCAAAGTACAATACCAGGAAGAGAAAGCAAAGTCTCCTTGTATGGCGCCTTTACCTTTATTCCACATTTACAGACAGTATGTCCTATTAATTATCTATTTCAGTATTTCTTCACATCATACTCAGTTTCATGAACATCTTACGTCTGAACATCCACAATAACCTTCACATGTTATGAAGTCATTTTGACCAATGTTATCAGAATACTTTTAATTTGGAAGCCTGTTTAAGATGCAGTCTTGTTTAAAACCATTCACGATTTGGTGGTGTACAGTCTTTTGCTCTTAAGTTCAAAAAATATAGCAGCTAAAGCAAATCACCCCTCTATTCACCCAGAAAAAAAAAAAATCTTTCTATTTCTTTCAATATACTACGACAAGCATGTGTGAATGGCCCGTGTGTTTGCCTGGGATATTTTCTGTCAGTTTTTGCTTCACATCCAATTTTGGTAGATTTAGTTTTCATTCTTTGATGGCTTAGTATGTCCTTTTCTTCAGTGTGATACACCATAAGTCAGGCTGCGTCAGAGTGAATGTGCTCATTGTAAGACTCGCCTTGGCCCACTACAACCCACACACGGAATCACATCCACTGCAACAGAATTCTTGAGTACTGTTGAAGATAGTCTAAGGCTGTGAAGCAAAAACTTACTATCTCCCGCATGTGCTTTTAAAACTGAGCTATGGGAAAATGTTAACTACTCTAAAACTAACATTTAAAGCTGATCACATCATTGTTTTTATTTTTTTGATTTTTTTTTTTTTATTTGAGGGCCACATCCAGTGACACTCAGGGGTTACTCCTGGCTATGCACTCAGAAATTGCTCTTGGCTTGGGGGACCATATGGGATGCCAGGGGATGGAACCACGGTTCGTCCTAGGCTAGCACACGCAAGGCAGATAGATGCCTTACCACTTGCACCACCGCTCCGGCCCCTGATCACATCATTTTTATTTTTAGGGGGAGCTTATTATTTAAAACACTTTTCATTCTCGCCTGTCCTTCCCTGGCCTTGGGAAGGGAGGTGCTGGCACTGGCTGCTGCTGCTGTTGCTGCAATGATCCCTGCATGTGGCTGACCTGGGTTTGATCCCAGGCACTCCAGATGACCCCCTCTGAGCTCTGCCAGGAGTGATCACTGAACAGAGCCAGGTGTAAACCCTGAGGACTACCGGGTGTGGCCCCAAAATGACACTCAATGAAAATGAAGCTTGCCAGATACAAAAAAAAAATGCACATAAACAATATTGTCCTATTATCTCTAATGATTACCTGTGTATGTCACCAAGACGTTCAGAATACATACCTCTTGCGCAAGATCTTGTGCATTGGCGATAATAGGGAATGGAGGACTGGCCTTGTTCATATGGACTGAGACAGCGTTGTGTATCTTAAATGCATTCTGGAAATCTTTATTCTGTACAAGTTGTAAAAGCAGCGAAATATCCTCCTGGCTTTGAGAATCTACCAAAGTATGTTGGATGTGTTTGAGTGAAGAAAACAGGTCTTCCACTTCTAATAGGAGAAGAAAAGGTAACCGAAAATTAAATTTTGTTTGTCCCAATTTAACATGTCTTTAGGATAAAGTTCCTTGAATAACACTTTTCAAAACACAAAAGTTACACATTTAAAAAAAGTCGCAAATCATGTCATTTTGCTGTTCTTTAAAGCTCTTAAAATTATACAACGAAAAATTACAAAAACTTATTGTATCACAATTTTAATGTACTTTATGCATATGATAAAATATTATAATTGCAATTTTTCAAGGTGTTATCATTACAGCTAACTATAAAAGTGAATGAAGGGAGAAATATAGAAATGAACAGAGATTTAAATCACCAGTAGGCTAACCACCTAAAAACAATTGTAGTTTCTTTTCTTTTTTTTTTACATTTAACAGTATTTTGTTTGTTTGTTTGTTTTTATTTTTGAGCCACACTTGGTGGCGGCTCAGGTATTACTCCTGGCTCTGCACTCAGAAATCACCCCTGGGAGGCTCCGAGGACCATGAGATGCCAGGAATCAAACATAGGTCCATCCCAGGCCGGCCCTGTGCAAGACAAATGCCTTATCACTATGCAATCACTCTGGCTCCATTTAAAAGTACATTCAAAAATTTTTTATCACATAGCCAAATAGTCTTTAGAAACATTATCAAAGATCCATTATATTCTATGGCTAAAATATAACTTAAACCATTAAGACTGTTCATACATCTCTGAATTTTTGCTCCTTTAATGATAAACATTTAAAAAAATAAAAACCATTTTGGTACAAAATGTTCAATGCTGAACAAAACATTGTCTAAAATGATAAATTATGAACAATTCTTTGAGCTAGAATTTTAAAATAAGATTCTGACATTTTATTTACTTACTGATTTGTTTTGGGTTTTGAGCATACCAGCAGTACTCCTTAATTACTCCTGTCTCTGAGCTTAAAAATTATGGGGTGCTGAGGATGGAACCCAGGTTGGCTGCCATGCAAGGCAAATGCCTTACCCACTGTGCTGTTTGTTGTTCCATCTATTGTTCCAGATTTTGTCGTTTTAAAGCCAGCTTTTCATAAAGATTTTAACAATTTATCCTAATATAGCAATTTTACCAATATTCAACTAAATTGTTTTTAAAAACCTTTAATTTCTTAAACAGGGTAACTGAAATTAATTTTTAAGCTCTAACTACTTCTTCAATGTCTCAAAAACTCTCATGAATATGTGAGTCTCTGGTATGTGTATCTTTGCTTGTTACTGAACATGTGTTGCTTACGCATTTTTTCTAGGAAAGGATTACTCCAAGATGTTTAAGAAACACAAGATGAAGGTTGGGAATGTAGTTCAAAGGGCTAGAGTCCAAGGACTGCATGCAAGAGACTGTTCAATTCCTAGCACAGGCACATGGTCCCAAAAGAGAGATGGCCCTCCACGTACTGCTGGGCACGGTCCAAAAGCAAAATGAAATATATTATCTCTTTCTGCCCAACCCCAGAAATAGACCATGTGTGTGCAATTTATCATACTCATTAAGAATAGTTTTCATTGGGGCCAGAGAGATAGCATGGAGGTAAGGCATTTGCCTTGCATGCAGAAGGACCATGGTTCGAATCCCAGCATCCCATATGGTCCCCCGAGCCTGCCAGGAGTGATTTCTGAGCATAGAGAGCCAGGAATAACCCCTGTGCGCTGCTGGGTGTGACCCAAAAAACAAACAAAGAATAGTTTTCATATTTTTCTTGTCCACTGTATTTATGATCATTTTTATTGTTGAACTTAACAAGATTGATGTGTATTTTACCCCCATCTTATGCTGTGTGATTGATTGCTTTACTTGCTTCTATGTTTCCCTAAGGAAGGAATTATAAGCATTAAAAAAATTAAACATTTACCTTTCTCCTAATTTCTTATTGTTTCTGTTTCATAATTAACTGTAATCAATGTAGACTTTGGTAGAGTTTTGAAGATAAATTTGGGGGCAGAAGTGATAGCATAGAAGTGGGGTATTTGCCTTGCACACATCTGACCCAGGATGAACTTGGGTTTGATCCCCCAGTGTCCCATATGGTCCCCCAAACCAGAAGCGATTTCTGAGCACATAGCCAAGAGTAGCCCCTTAGCATCACTGGGTGGGGCCCAAAAATCCCAAAAAAACAAACAACTCCCCCCAAAAAGAAAAATTTAAACAATTTTTTCTTGTAAGAGACCAATCAATTATTGAATAAACTTTTCTTTTCCACTGGTATAAGCTAATTATTACTTATAACAGGATCTGTTTCTGGTTCATTGGTCTTATCAGAACCAAAGTATCATCTTACAGTGGTATTCTAATCTTTACTCATATGATATAAAAAGGATGTATTACTTTTGCAAAAATGCCTTGACTATTCAAAATTAGTTACAAAATACTGTTTTCAAGGTATTTTTTGCTTCCATTCTTTAAAAAGATGGAGATTTGGAGACCAGAACAATAGCACAACAAGCAAGGTGCTTGCCTTGCATATGTTCTACCAGGGTTCAATCCCCAATATCCCAGATGGTCTGGTGATTTCCCCAGAAGTAACTCTTGAGTGCAGATCTAGGAGTTATTCCTGAGAATAACCAGGTGTGGCCCCAAAACCCAAAAATAAATAAAAATTAAAAATTGAGATTCTAAGAAAAATTATAGAATGCCATTTGTTATATATAGTTCACAGATTAAAATTCAATTTTCCTTATATAAAGTCTCCTGAAAAGCCACAGAAGTATACAAAAAAATTATCTTACATCTCACTACTTAACAGTAACTATTTTATAGACCTGAACAGTTCTTCACAGGATTCTTGGAGATCCCTAGTTTGCCCCATCTCCTCATCTATGAATTATATACTCATAATTTAAGTGTGTCAAGAATTTAAAAATTTTAATTAAAAGCTGTGATAGTAATGCCCTAAGAACTTATGACCCAGAGCTAAATACAATTTAAAACAGTAGGAATAAACTATAATTTAGAATCCTGTATGATATCCAGAAGTAGGTGAGATTAGGATAGTGGAAATGCGGACATGTTGGCCAAAATGTACAAATTTTTAGGGTCTTACTTCTGTTTGAACTGGTCTGCTCTGAAGTGCTTAGCAACCTAATGGAAGGGAGAGCTACTGGGGCTCCAATATGCACAGCACGTATTCTGGCTCTCTGTGCTATGACTGCAACCTCAAACTTGTAGTTCTAAAATGATTACATTCTGAAAGCCTATAGATAGCCAGGCAACTATGGTCAACAGTACTATCGTGCATACTGGACATTTGCTGAGAGTAGATCTTAAGCATTCCCAACATACACAAAAAGCAATTAGGTAAGGTGATGGATGTATTAACTTGATTGTGGTAACTATTTCACCATCATCAAATGACTGTCAAATGGTTTTTGCACACTTTGGATATATGTAATTTTATGGCTCACTTCTACCTCAATGAAGCTGGGGAGAGGGAGGAAAGGAGGATTCTGAATTGCAAAGTTTCCTTAAATTCATAGAGGTACCACAAAACTATTACTTAGGTGTACAAAGAGTTCCCAAGATCATAAGGAATTAATAGCCTTAAAGAATTTTTAGGGGCCCGGAGAGATAGCACAGCGGCGTTTGCCTTGCAAGCAGCCGATCCAGGACCAAAGGTGATTGGTTTGAATCCCAGTGTCCCACATGGTCCCCTGTGCCTGCCAGGAGCTATTCCTGAGCAGACAGCCAGGAGTAATCCCTGAGCACTGCCGGGTGTGACCCAAAAACAAAAAAAACAAACAAACAAAAAAAACAAAAAGAAAAAAAAAAGAATTTTTAAAGCAAAACAAAACTTATAAGTACCTAAAAAGGAAGACGACAAAACCAATGTAGCTGAGGTTACTGGTTATAGGGGCTGGGAAAGAAATGGTATACGGACAGGGGCACGTTTTGCATGCTTGTGACTCAAGGTTCAAACCCTTGCATCATATAGATCCCTGAGCATCGCTGGGTGTAGCCCAGAGGCTGCTGAACACTGCCACAGTGGCCCCAGTGGTCCCTGGAACTGAGCAACAGTACCCAACAATCTGGCTTAGTTGACTGAGTTTTCACTAGGAGAGGCCCCCATGTAGAGCTTGTGAGGTTCCCAAACACCCCCTGCCCACCAAAAAAAAAAAAAAATCTTCAAAAAGCAACTGACTGCAATCTTATGAGGCTATGGAATTCCATGAGTAAATAATGAGATTTTGTTTTAAAATTTTGCTAATGTTTTAGGGCTGCAGTTCAAGGGGCTTTATGCACATACTTTGCATTCAGGAAGCTTGAGTTTGATCCCTAACACAACATGGTACCCCCAACCAGGAGGAGTCCCCAAGCAACACCAACAACCAACAAAGCAAAATAGAAATAGTTTAAAAGTTGGTTATCAGTCTATCTATATGGACAATGTGAAAAAACAAAAACAAAAACAGGAGCTTAATTTCTTCTTGCCACTGAGTAATATCAATAAGCAACGGTCACAACCGCCAACCATCTCTCTTTATTTTGTCTCTTCAACCTTGGAAAGATTTCAAAGGTAGGGGGCTGGAGAGATAGTAGAGGATAAGGCACTTGTAAAAGAGTGAGAGAGAAAAATGGTGTCTTCACAGAGGCAGGCAGGGGGAAGAGCAGGGAGGAATGTGGGAGGGAAACTGGGGACACTGGTGGCAGTAAATGTGCACTGGTGAACGGTGTTGGACGTTGTATGACTGAAACTCAATCATGATCAACTTTGTCACTGGATCTCATGGCGATTAATTATTTATAAATTAAAAAAAAAAAGAATGATGGCTACAGAAAACAATCAAGTTTACTTTATCTGAAGGAAGCTGAGGAATCTCTAGCTCTGGCAATCTTTCAAAACATTGGAGATAACCTTCTACCCTAGATTAGTGGCACTTAGCTTTTCTTGTTGCTTCATCTACCTACATGAGAACATCAGTTTCTAGAAATCCTTTCTAGTATGATAATTTATTTATTTCATTGTTGATGGCAAATTCTTTTATCCTATTCCCAGAAATGTCTAGACTTTTATCTGTGAAAGGAAAAAAAAAAAAGACATTTCCCTCAAACTACCACAGCAAATGGACTCTACAGGTGAGAAACTTAATATTGTTATGTATTGGGAAATAGTGTTGATTTCCAGCATATTGACAGATTAAATCAAGATTAAATATGCAGTCAAAATATCTCTGCTGGGGTTATACTGACAATACAGTGTGTAGGGCATTTAAACACCTTGCATGTGGCCAGTCCAGGTAGCTCCGTCAGGTGTGATCCAAAACAAAAAGCTCAGGGCCTGAAGAGATAGCACAGAGGTGTTTGCCTTGCGAGCAGCCAACTCAGGACCTAAGGTGGTTAGTTCGAATCCCAGCTTCTCATATGGTTCCCCTTGCCTGGCAGGAGCTATTTCTGAGCTGATAGCCAGGAGTAACCCCTGAGCACTGCTGGGTGTGGCCCCCAAAAAACAAAACAAAAACAAAACAAAAAGCTCTACTTACAAGGGTGATCCCCACTGTTTTTTTTTTTTTTACTTCTTTTACATACATAAAATTCAGATTTTGAATCTCTGTTTTCAGTGGAACTAGGTTAAAATAAGTTTACACAAAATAATCAAAGTCAAAGAAAGATTCTCATACTTCGTTACAAACTGGACTGACATCTTAAAAGCAAATACAACACGAGCAGTTAAGCAAAGATTGTTTAGAGGGACAGCAAAGCAAAACTCTTATCCCTAACTATGGTTGACAAGAGCTAAAACTTGAGGCTGAAGACACAGAACAAAGATTCAAAGATTTGGGGGCTCCCTGGCTGTTTATGGCCTCCTGAATGCTACCAGAAGCAAATCATGAGCACGGTTTTGAGTAAAAGTCCTGTTGTACTCAGTGAGTACTTTTTTTTTCTAGAAAAAAATGAAAGGAGTCTTTGGTGTTTGAGATAAAAAAAAAAAGACCCAATTCTATATTCCAGCTAATTTCTTGTCTTTTGGGAAAAACTTGAAAATGTCTGGGTGCAGTTATGGCTTAGTGCACCATACAAGCCTATCTTGTTTTATTGCATTTTGTACATAATTTTTTTCACCAACTGAAAAATCCGTGGCAAGCCTACAAAATATTAAGCAAATCTCTATGTACCCTTTTAAACAGTACGTGTTCACGTCATGTCTACACCACAAGGTAGACAACTTTTTTAGATAAAATAATGTTGTATACTCAATAAACTACAATAGAGAGTAAATAGGACTATTCACTAAGATACACATACTGTTAGTTGCTTTATTGTGGGGGACTGGAACTGAACTTACAACATGCCCAATTACATGTATAGCATATATGTTAAGTGACAAGCCACCTCCCATCTCTGGGCCTTTCTGTAAATGATGAGTGGGTTTGACTGTAATTGGAAATTTGTTAAGATTTTTTTCAAAAATTCTCATTCTAGTAAACATAAATTTACTTGAAATAAAATATTTATGAATAAATGTTCCTTAGCATTTTTCTTTTTTTTTTCTAGTTCTGAAAAAATGGCTAAAAAATCCAAAGATTTACCACATATCAAAATAAGAATGAGGGCACATAAAACCTCACATATTTTTATCTAACATTAAGTTAAACACAGAATTACCCTATAATCAAGGAGTTCAAACAATAACTTATATAAATGCTATCACAACTTATAATAATCAAGGCAGATAAAAACCCACAAATTTCCACCAGCAAAAAAAAGATTAGAAATGGTATATAACAGGGGCCAGAAAGATAGCATGGAGGTAGAGTGTTTGCCTTGCATGCAGAAAAACAATGATTTGAATCCCGGCATCCCATATGGTCCCCTGTGCCTGCCAGGAGTGATTTCTGAGTGTAGAGCCAGGAGGAACCCCTGAGCGCTGCCGGGTGTGACCCAAAAATTAAAAAAAAAAAAAAAAAAGAGAAAAGAAATGGTGTATAACAATTCAAAAATCCCTTTCTCACACCTATATTCATTGCAGCCCTATTTACAATAGCCAGACTCTGGAAACAACCAAGATGCCCTTCAACAGAGAGATGGCTAAAGAAACTGTGGTACATATACACAATGGAATATTATGCAGCCATCAAGAGATGAAGTCAAGAAATTTTCTTATACATGGATGTACATGAAATCTATTGTGCTGAGTGAAGTAAGTCAGAGGGAGAGGGATAGACACAGAATAGTCTCACTCATCTGTAGATTTTTGCTGCAGGTGTCTTACGTCTCAGCATCTTCTAGTAGGGACGAAATCCTTCATGAAAGGAAAGCAGGCACACGAACAGACGAATATGAAATATGATATAATGAGACCACACAAAATAAATTGTATGGGGACCCACGTCTGTAGTAGCTGTGAGACAATTTTTACTTTTCAGGCTGATGACATTTAAGCACAACTCTGGTATGCAAGGTATTTCCGCGAAAACAAAGGGCGGAGAATATTTTTTAGGAGGAGGAAGACAATGATAGCAGGCCCTAGAATATACATATCAAAAACTAGCCGACACAAGTGAAAAGAATAGTCGATACAGATGAAAAGACTCCCCAACTAAAAGGTAAGGAAGTGACATAAGGGGGTGTTTGGGTTTAGAAAGGATGTTCTTATAACGAAGGATAAGAAACTTGTTCTGCTACAATTTTTGCAGCCGGCAGGAATAGTAAAATGCTGTTTGTTTACTACCTAAAAGCTGAAAACAGGAAAATAGGTTGCAGGTAGCTGGCTGGACTAGTCTTTGAGCTGCAAATATACTTAGCCAGTGGGGAACTTTAGCAGCTTTTGGTACTGAAATTTCTCCGACTGCACATTGACTGAGGCCGAATTTTGGTCTGTAGTTTTGCCAGGGAGACAAAGCCAAATGATAAGAAAAAAGATATATTATGTCACCACTACGTCATGTATTTAAGAAATATACCCAGTAATCCACGTGTGGGTATGATTCCACCAATGGACCTGCTGACTAAAGATTTCTTGGGGAACATATCAGCTCACTGCACCAGACATCTTAGCTGCATGACGTGACAGATTTTTTTTTTAAAAGTAAAGACGTTATTGTAATAATCCCAAAGGCAATAGAGTGAAGGGCCGGAAGGACCGGCTCACAATATGAAGCTCACCACAAAGAGTGGCCAATGCCATTAGGGAAATAACTACACTAGCAACTAATAGGACAAAGTTAATGAATGAGAAAAGTAGATTGCTTGTCTTCAAATCAGGTAGGGGTAGGGGAGGATGGAGATCAGAGGCATCGTGGTGGGAATGTTGCACTGGTGAAGGGGGGTGTGTTCTGTTTATGACTGATACCCAACTACAATCATGCTTGTAAGTATGGTGCTTAAATAAAAATTTATAAAAAAAAAAAAAAAGAAAGAACTGGTGTATAAGTGGAATATTATTGTTTGGTCATGAAAAAAGAATGAAGTACTGGTTCATGCTTCAATGTGGAAAAAATCTTGAGAAACTATAGTATTTGAAAACAAACCACATTATTATCTGAGCCTACTTATTATGGGATTCCACTTATAATGAAAATGGGGCCAGAGAGATGATACATTGGATATGGTGCTTGTCTTGCATTTGACTGGCCTGGGTTTGATCACTGGCATCCTATACGGTCCTCTGAGCTCCACCGGGAGTAATTCCTGAACGCAGAGCCAGAAGTAACCCCCTGAACATCGCTGGGAGTGGTTCTCCCCAAAAACAAAAACAAAACACACAAAACAGAATAAACAAACAAAGAAAGTAGAATAAGCTTACCAGGGTGTGGAGAAAGGAGAAAAATTATGATAGCTAATAGATACATCATTTATTTAAGGGCTAAAAAAGCCCCACTCAGGGCCCGGAGAGATAGCACAGCGGCATTTGCCTTGCAAGCAGCCGATCCAGGACCAAAGGTTGTTGGTTCGAATCCCGGTGTCCTATAGGGTCCCCCGTGCCTGCCAGGAGCTATTTCTGAGCAGACAGCCAGGAGTAACCCCTGAGCACCGCAGGGTGTGGCCCAAAAACCAAAAAAAAAAAAAAAAAAAAGCCCCACTCAAATTAAATACCAGTATTTTTTATTCTAGATTTTTAAGGTACCGGGGGGGGGGGGGGGTTGCTCAGAGTCTACACCCAGCTCAGTGCTCATTGCTCAGTTCTTAGCAATGCCTGGGAACCATGTTGTCAGGAAATTTAAACAGGGGCTCCTCCATACAAAGAACTCAGCTCTGTGGGTCATCTCTCCAGCCTTGGTCAAAGCATTTTAATATTTAACTTGGATTATCCGAAACTTCCAGAATTTATGTCGTGCATTTCTGAAGATAATATTACTATATAAAGCCAAATCTTTGCAAGTCAGAAAAGTTTAAAACTTAAAAAAAAAAAAAAACCTAACAAATGAATTTTCACATTTTATCAAAGACTAAATGGTATAGCAGGTTGTCTGGAGAATGATGCATATCTAACTAATACACTATACACACTCAAATATTTTAATATTTGCTTTAGATTTGCTTTAATTTCAGCAATCGGAACAAATCATAAATTTCAAGTACCCTAACGTTTTAAACATTAAGTCGAATCAAACAGTTCTAATAATGGCACTTCTCGTGGGGGAGGGTAGGAAAATCCTTAAAGACTGACCAATTGAAGTTTGTCTGGAAATACCTATAGCAGTTGAGTTAAAATGTGGTAGCAAAAGAAATAATTTTTTGAAATATCAGAGCTCAAAGGCTTTTTGGAACTGGATTTTTGTTATCTTCAGATAAACTTTATTTTAAAAAAAGCAACACCTAAATATAGGCCGGCAAACTTGTAGTACATTCATGATCAGTTAAAACTCAGAAGTTGGGAGGAATGGGAAGCAATCGTTCATTTTATTATGTCAAAACAGGAATAGTTTGTCCTTTTCGTTTTGTTTTCTGTGTTGGGGCCACACCCGGTTGTGCTCAGAGGCTGTTTATTTCTGGCTACGCTTGGGGCACCATGCGATGCTAGCTATTGAACCTGGGTCTCAGGCATGCAAGCTATGCAGTCAAACCTCTGCGTGGTCTCTCGGGCCCAAGGTGTTATTCCCAGCAACAGTCTGAATATTCAAAACACCTGGCAAAAACATATGTAGATACTAAACAAGACTGAAACAAGCTGCAAATAGTATGAGCATATTTTATTTAGTTTGATGCTCCTATGAATATGTCTCTATTTTTCCATGATGTTAGAGCAAATTTTCTAACCACCAATTTCAAGCATGGGTGGGTGACAGAATGCATGTTCCGCCTGGGAGCCGGGAGTCTAGCAGGAGGAGGCTTGGCAAGCCCACGCCATGCCGGAGGCCTGCTTGGCCAGGCCTAGGAGGGGTGCGGGACTTGGGTAACCCCAGCACCCCTCTGCCGCCTTGCTCCAGATCTCCAGGGCTTTCCCGGGCCACACGCCTGGGCAAGCCGGTGAGTTGGGTCCCTTGGTGGAGCTTGAAGGTACCCTAGGCCTTCCCCCACTATCCATGCAGCTCCTTAGGGAGGGTCTGGGTGGGGCTCTGAACCTCTGGTCTCCCAGCTTCTTGAAGGATCTCTCCTTCCTGGGAGCCGGGAGTCTAGCAGGAGGAGGCTTGGCAAGCCCACGCCATGCCGGAGGCCTGCTTGGCCAGGCCTAGGGGGGGTGCGGGACTTGGGTAACCCCAGCACCCCTCTGCCGCCTTGCTCCAGATCTCCAGGGCTTTCCCGGGCCACACGCCTGGGCAAGCCGGTGAGTTGGGTCCCTTGGTGGAGCTTGAAGGTACCCTAGGCCTTCCCCCACTATCCATGCAGCTCCTTAGGGAGGGTCTGGGTGGGGCTCTGAACCTCTGGTCTCCCAGCTTCTTGAAGGATCTCTCCTTCCTGGGAGCCGGGAGTCTAGCAGGAGGAGGCTTGGCAAGCCCACGCCATGCCGGAGGCCTGCTTGGCCAGGCCTAGTGGGGGGTGCGGGACTTGGGTAACCCCAGCACCCCTCTGCCGCCTTGCTCCAGATCTCCAGGGCTTTCCCGGGCCACACGCCTGGGCAAGCCGGTGAGTTGGGTCCCTTGGTGGAGCTTGAAGGTACCCTAGGCCTTCCCCCACTATCCATGTGGCTCCTTAGGGAGGGTCTGGGTGGGGCTCTGAACCTCTGGTCTCCCAGCTTCTTGAAGGATCTCTCCTTCCTGGGAGCCGGGAGTCTAGCAGGAGGAGGCTTGGCAAGCCCACGCCATGCCGGAGGCCTGCTTGGCCAGGCCTAGGGGGGGTGCGGGACTTGGGTAACCCCAGCACCCCTCTGCCGCCTTGCTCCAGATCTCCAGGGCTTTCCCGGGCCACACGCCTGGGCAAGCCGGTGAGTTGGGTCCCTTGGTGGAGCTTGAAGGTACCCTAGGCCTTCCCCCACTATCCATGCGGCTCCTTAGAGAGGGTCTGGGTGGGGCTCTGAACCTCTGGTCTCCCAGCTTCTTGAAGGATCTCTCCTTCCTGGGAGCCGGGAGTCTAGCAGGAGGAGGCTTGGCAAGCCCACGCCATGCCGGAGGCCTGCTTGGCCAGGCCTAGGGGGGGTGCGGGACTTGGGTAACCCCAGCAACCCTCTGCCGCCTTGCTCCAGATCTCCAGGGCTTTCCCGGGCCACACGCCTGGGCAAGCCGGTGAGTTGGGTCCCTTGGTGGAGCTTGAAGGTACCCTAGGCCTTCCCCCACTATCCATGCGGCTCCTTAGGGAGGGTCTGGGTGGGGCTCTGAACCTCTGGTCTCCCAGCTTCTTGAAGGATCTCTCCTTCCTGGGAGCCGGGAGTCTAGCAGGAGGAGGCTTGGCAAGCCCACGCCATGCCGGAGGCCTGCTTGGCCAGGCCTAAGGGGGGTGCTGGACTTGGGTAACCCCAGCACTTCTCTGCCGCCTTGCTCCAGATCTCCAGGGCTTTCCCGGGCCACACGCCTAGGCAAGCCGGTGAGTTGGGTCCCTTGGTGGAGCTTGAAGGTACCCTAGGCCTTCCCCCACTATCCATGCGGCTCCTTAGGGAGGGTCTGGGTGGGGCTCTGAACCTCTGGTCTCCCAGCTTCTTGAAGGATCTCTCCTTCCTGGGAGCCGGGAGTCTAGCAGGAGGAGGCTTGGCAAGCCCACGCCATGCCGGAGGCCTGCTTGGCCAGGCCTAGGAGGGGTGCGGGACTTGGGTAACCCCAGCACCCCTCTGCCGCCTTGCTCCAGATCTCCAGGGCTTTCCCGGGCCACACGCCTGGGCAAGCCGGTGAGTTGGGTCCCTTGGTGGAGCTTGAAGGTACCCTAGGCCTTCCCCCACTATCCATGCAGCTCCTTAGGGAGGGTCTGGGTGGGGCTCTGAACCTCTGGTCTCCCAGCTTCTTGAAGGATCTCTCCTTCCTGGGAGCCGGGAGTCTAGCAGGAGGAGGCTTGGCAAGCCCACGCCATGCCGGAGGCCTGCTTGGCCAGGCCTAGTGGGGGGTGCGGGACTTGGGTAACCCCAGCACCCCTCTGCCGCCTTGCTCCAGATCTCCAGGGCTTTCCCGGGCCACACGCCTGGGCAAGCCGGTGAGTTGGGTCCCTTGGTGGAGCTTGAAGGTACCCTAGGCCTTCCCCCACTATCCATGCGGCTCCTTAGAGAGGGTCTGGGTGGGGCTCTGAACCTCTGGTCTCCCAGCTTCTTGAAGGATCTCTCCTTCCTGGGAGCCGGGAGTCTAGCAGGAGGAGGCTTGGCAAGCCCACGCCATGCCGGAGGCCTGCTTGGCCAGGCCTAGGGGGGGTGCGGGACTTGGGTAACCCCAGCAACCCTCTGCCGCCTTGCTCCAGATCTCCAGGGCTTTCCCGGGCCACACGCCTGGGCAAGCCGGTGAGTTGGGTCCCTTGGTGGAGCTTGAAGGTACCCTAGGCCTTCCCCCACTATCCATGCGGCTCCTTAGGGAGGGTCTGGGTGGGGCTCTGAACCTCTGGTCTCCCAGCTTCTTGAAGGATCTCTCCTTCCTGGGAGCCGGGAGTCTAGCAGGAGGAGGCTTGGCAAGCCCACGCCATGCCGGAGGCCTGCTTGGCCAGGCCTAAGGGGGGTGCTGGACTTGGGTAACCCCAGCACTTCTCTGCCGCCTTGCTCCAGATCTCCAGGGCTTTCCCGGGCCACACGCCTAGGCAAGCCGGTGAGTTGGGTCCCTTGGTGGAGCTTGAAGGTACCCTAGGCCTTCCCCCACTATCCATGCGGCTCCTTAGGGAGGGTCTGGGTGGGGCTCTGAACCTCTGGTCTCCCAGCTTCTTGAAGGATCTCTCCTTCCTGGGAGCCGGGAGTCTAGCAGGAGGAGGCTTGGCAAGCCCACGCCATGCCGGAGGCCTGCTTGGCCAGGCCTAGGGGGGGTGCGGGACTTGGGTAACCCCAGCACCCCTCTGCCGCCTTGCTCCAGATCTCCAGGGCTTTCCCGGGCCACACGCCTGGGCAAGCCGGTGAGTTGGGTCCCTTGGTGGAGCTTGAAGGTACCCTAGGCCTTCCCCCACTATCCATGCGGCTCTTTAGGGAGGGTCTGGGTGGGGCTCTGAACCTCTGGTCTCCCAGCTTCTTGAAGGATCTCTCCTTCCTGGGAGCCGGGAGTCTAGCAGGAGGAGGCTTGGCAAGCCCACGCCATGCCGGAGGCCTGCTTGGCCAGGCCTAGGGGGGGTGCGGGACTTGGGTAACCCCAGCACCCCTCTGCCACCTTGCTCCAGATCTCCAGGGCTTTCCCGGGCCACACGCCTGGGCAAGCCGGTGAGTTGGGTCCCTTGGTGGAGCTTGAAGGTACCCTAGGCCTTCCCCCACTATCCATGTGGCTCCTTAGGGAGGGTCTGGGTGGGGCTCTGAACCTCTGGTCTCCCAGCTTCTTGAAGGATCTCTCCTTCCTGGGAGCCGGGAGTCTAGCAGGAGGAGGCTTGGCAAGCCCACGCAATGCCGGAGGCCTGCTTGGCCAGGCCTAGGGGGGGTGCGGGACTTGGGTAACCCCAGCACCCCTCTGCCGCCTTGCTCCAGATCTCCAGGGCTTTCCCGGGCCACACGCCTGGGCAAGCCGGTGAGTTGGGTCCCTTGGTGGAGCTTGAAGGTACCCTAGGCCTTCCCCCACTATCCATGTGGCTCCTTAGGGAGGGTCTGGGTGGGGCTCTGAACCTCTGGTCTCCCAGCTTCTTGAAGGATCTCTCCTTCCTGGGAGCCGGGAGTCTAGCAGTAGGAGGCTTGGCAAGCCCACGCCATGCCGGAGGCCTGCTTGGCCAGGCCTGGGGGGGGTGCGGGACTTGGGTAACCCCAGCACCCCTCTGCCGCCTTGCTCCAGATCTCCAGGGCTTTCCCGGGCCACACGCCTGGGCAAGCCGGTGAGTTGGGTCCCTTGGTGGAGCTTGAAGGTACCCTAGGCCTTCCCCCACTATCCATGTGGCTCCTTAGGGAGGGTCTGGGTGGGGCTCTGAACCTCTGGTCTCCCAGCTTCTTGAAGGATCTCTCCTTCCTGGGAGCCGGGAGTCTAGCAGGAGGAGGTTTGGCTGGCACTGGTAATCTCTGTCCAGTCTACATTCTCAAAATCGCCCGGGGGTTATCGCCCCCGCGCGCACAAGAAACATTAATCGTACTCTCACAAGAAACATTAATAGTACTCACTATCATTGAATTATGTTTTTATGTATGCAGAATGTCCATTTTGTACTCTGCCCTTTTACATACCCCTTCATAAGTTCATAGTTCTCTTTAACTTCTTTATCTCCTATCATCATTACTCCTTTTTTACCTTTTCTGACTTAAGTAGTATTGACTCCTAATTCACATACCAAAGTGTTGCCCTAGAGTTAACACCCACCCAACTATTTTAAAAGGCATAAAAATGACGCATATCTTTTCAACATTTTATGGGTGTTTTCTTTGACGGCTATAACTTTTGCTAAATACTTTCTTATACAGTGATGATCCCCCCCCCATGTTTTTTATCTTCTCTTTGTGAACTGCTCAATATGGAATTTGGTGTGAAAGAATCCCTCAGTTTAATACTTATGTTTTGAACCAAGTCATGGGTCTTGTTGGAAATGTTCTTATGCCCCCATATATCTGATAGCACCACGTGGCTTTATTACTTGTTTGCGTAGGCACACTAACATGGGAAAATACTATACATACTAATAAGTTCTTATCTAATAGAAATGGGAACACACAAATCTTGTAGTGCAATGAGACCTTACACCCTGAACATTGACATAAAGACCTGGCACAGGCCTCAGAAGAATGGGCATTCTCCATTTACCCCTTGATCTACAGAAGACATTTACAAAACATCCAGGGTTGTATATAACATCACCCGGAGGCATTCCTGTACCAGGGACGACCCTACAGCTGCTCTGACATCGATCTACTCAAAAGAGACATCCCTTAACACTGAGAAGACAACAAGAACAATGGCCTGCTTACTGGACAGGGCTTGCTGTATTGCCCCTTTATGGTGAGGTTTGTCTATAACATCACCTGGAAGCAATCCTCTACCACGGAAGACCCTACCACTGCTCAGACATCGTCCTGCTCAAAAGAGACTTCCCTTAACACTGAGAAGACTTAACAACAACAACCTGCTTACAGGACAGGGCTTCCTGCATTCCCCTTTCATGGTGAGGTGAAACGAGAAGGCACTCCACATCATGACTTCAATGTAGGACATGCAGATTCCAGAATCTTTAATACAGAAACATGAGACCGACAACAGAGACTGTGTGATAAGTGTGTTGGCGCTACGGACAATGTCTTGGAACGAACGATAACTTTCCTGAGGCCTAGAGCTGGTCTTATGCCAGGAAACTTCAGGGGTAGGATCTCTTTGTATTTAGGCCAAGGCTATTCCTTTCCATGCCTCTCATATTTTGGTGGGCCTATGCAAACAACAATTGCCACTCTAACACCGTTTTTACTGTGCTCCTTTGACTCTAATCCTTAAAACACACCCACTTAAAATTTGAGGTTAACTTAAGCTAATATGCATGTACATGGAAATGTAAAATATACTATGCCTCTAATGTTTAAGGAGTTACGTAAGTTTGATGGCTTTAGATTGCCTTGTGTGCTGTTAAGAAATATTATAATGTGCTACAATCTGGGGACTTGAGGGACAAAGTAATTGCACATGGATTCTGTTTTACTTATCTTAACTTTCTTTGGTGAAAGTTCAAAGTTAAGATATCAGCAAGGGGACTTCTTCTGATAATTATGTTATGGGTGATTGTCCTTCCACTGTAACTTTACCTTATCCTCTTTCTTTGCATCTTTTGTTCTCATAATTCATAATAAAAAATTATAAAACTGGAAAAAAAAAAAAAAAAAAAAAAAAAAAAAAAAAAAAAAAAGAATGCATGTTCCTTTTCTCAGGCTTCTTAAAGACATAATAAACCTAATAAAACAAGACTTTCCTAGATCATTTCCTTCTACTATTCTGTGTACTCTACCGACCTGTATATAACTCTAGTCCAAACTACTTAAAACTTTAAAACCAAATAAAACCCATAAAAGTCATACTCTAAAAGAGATCTGAAATGAATCTATATCCACTTAATCCCACTCAAACCAGCACTGTTCTTTTCCCTAAATTACTCACGGGTAGTTTGCTGTTTCTTATGAAAAAGAAAAACATAACTATTTTAGTTACAGCGAAGCAAATTTTAATAACATGCTAATTTTAAGCAAAGTTTTCTTAGTACCAATATTCATTTGAAATTAAATTCCCACATCACTATTTTCTATTTTTCAGTAAGATTTTGGCTACTTTTATACAAGGAAAATCAGTTCACCCTTTTTAATTATTTTCTATCATTGTCATTTTTATTATTATGCAGTAGCAAATAAAACTTTCATTAAAAACTATAAGACAAGTATCTAACCTTTTTATTTACACTTTTCCATTCATAAAGGATTATTTTCTCTCTACTCACAGATGTATCCTTTGGAAATCGAAGACCCCAGCTCAAAGAAATAACTCAGTTGTAGTACTATTTCCCTTTTTAAGAGAGGTGCTGTTTCTGGCCTGAAAAGGTCTGTGAGAAGTAATCCCCTGGTATGTGTGTTTTAATCAAAATACTGGCAGGGAGACACATGCAACTTTAAAGGAGTACTCCTGCTGTAGTTTGATGTGTTAGCAAATTGTGAACAGAAAAAATAATGCTTGGTACAAAGCTATTACACTTCATATTTTTATAAAATAAAAATAAGAAAATCTCAAACTGATGTTTCGGAGTGGTGGGAGGGGATTAATTCATCCAGTAGTGCAGTATTGGGGATCAAACCAAAGTTTCTGGCAGGCAAAAATTGCTTCCGTCTGTTGAGGTACCTTTCTGGCCCTTCAAACTGAAATTCTAACTGACATTACAACTTTTAAAAAAACACATGCTGTCTATAATCAAGGTGCTTATAAAGATATTATTTAAAAAAAAAAAACACATGCAAAATAGCCTCAAGTTCAAGGATCGCACGATGCTGTGTTTTTTTTCAATCATAGTAGACTTGAAACTGGAAGAAAATGTAGCTGCACTCTCTAGGTGTAAATATTGTCCTTTCTATACTTATAGAGAAGTTAGCCAATCAACGTACAAAGCAGAAATTGGGAAAAGCTGAAGATCTAAAAGAAATAGGCTCCATCTTGTATCTTCTGTGCTTAGGCAAAAGTCAAACAACAGGACTCATGAAGGGCTTCTGATGTAAATGGCAGTTGTCTCTTTACTGATACGAATAGAAATAGATCCCAAATGAATATTTTGCCTTATATAAGAAAAAAATCAATGTCCTGTTCTGCCTCACAAATTGAGGGGGAAATAGTGGAGGACACCAAGACCAAACAGTCATATGAACATTGAGTAGAAATAAAAAATGATCAGACTTGAACACCAAATCCAAAGCCAACGACAACAGAATCGATAACCAACCTACAACAAGCTAAACACAGAAGGGACCACTTATACTAGCAGCCCGGGCTGGAGTGGGGGCAAAGGAGGAGGATATCGGATGCATGCTGGGAATAGAGCTGGAGGGAGGAAAACACTGGTGGTGGAAATGCCCCTGGTTCAGTGTCACTATGTACCTGAAATACTACTGTGAATGATTTGCAATCCACTTTGGTCAAGATAAAAATGATTAAAATTTAAAAAAAAAAAAGAAAAAGAAATGGTAATCTTATAAGAAATCTAAATAGAAAAACAGAAGAATCAACCTAGAGGCAGGATGGACATACTATAATGTAATTTTTTTCTAAGTATTTATAAATATTTTAATAAGAAATAATGCCAGGAAAAGCTAGGGATGTGGCTCAGTGGTGGAGCACACGCTTCACATGGGTGAGGCTCTGGGTTCCACTTTAAGAAATGATGATGATGATAAGATGAGGATCAAAGAGGCATCTGGGAATGAAATATTTATTGTTTTGTTTTTTGGTGGGGCTCCACCCAGCAATGCTCTGGGATTACTCCTGTCTTTGCACTCAGAAATTACTTCTGGTGCTCAAGAGGATTACATGGGATGCTGGGGATCGAACTCAGATTGGCCACATGCAAGGAAAGTGCCCTAACCACTATACAACTGCGCCAGCCCAAGAATGAAATATTTTTATTATGACAAAAAGAGAACAAAAGGGGGTCAACTGGAGAGATAATACGGCAGATAGGGAGCTTGCCTTGCAAGTGGCCAATGTGGTTCAGACCCTTGCCGCAGATATCCCTGTGCCCTACCAGGAATGATAGGTCTGTGCCCTCTCTGAGTAGAGTCGAAATAAGTCCTGAGCACTCTGGGTGTGGCCCCAAAACCAAAAATAAAAAACCTATTTCAACGACAGCAACCTGTTTTTATGGGAATAAAATTTAATATGTGAGGCTACTTTTCTCAAATTTAGTACAGCAAATTTCTAGTACTAGTTCAGTAATCATTCATTTGTATACGTGCAAGAAGAGAAGACAGTAAATTTAATGATTAAGCAAAGAAAGCATACATTAAAGATTTCAATTTTTGGATCATATTCGTATTCTAAAGGCTTTCAGAAATTCTATAACACTGCTTACTTATTTCATTCACTGTTCTCAAATGTATTTGATTACAAAAATTTTTTGGTTTAGGTTTTAGGGAAAGAGAGGGGAGACAGTAGGGACACACCCAACAGTGTTCACTAGCTGGCCATAGCTCTTGGTTCAAAGGTCAATTCTGCTGGTGCTAGAGGATCATATACAGAGCAAAGCAAGCACCTTACTCCTGTAGTATCTCTTTAGCTTTTCTTTTTTTTGTTTTTGTTTGGGTAATACCCGGCAGTGCACAGGGGTTACTCCTGGCTTTACACTCGGAAATCGCTCCTGGCAGGCTCGGGGACCATATGAGTTGCCGGGATTCAAACCACAGATCATCTGTGTCTAAGACAGACGCCCTACCGCTGTGCTATCTCTCTAGTCTAGCCCCTGTAGTATCTCTTTTTAATGTATATGATCTATATGAATGGTACTAGTTCTTATTGATGCTACTAGGTCTTATTAATAAAAAAAAAAAAAATCAGCCGTGAGCCACAAATGTTAATTTTACAAACTTGAAATCAGAAATTCAAAATCTGAAAACCACTTTACAGTAATTTTGAAATAAAAGTTTGAGTTTTAAATAAGAGGTGAATTAGGAACTTAGTCATGATGCTTAGTTCCTGCCCAGGTGGGGAGTTCCTTTTCATTTCTCCTCTACTCTCCAATAAACTTTTCTATCTTCTAAAAAAAAAAAAATAGATGACTTACAAAGCTTGAAGTGTTGGATCACATGTAAAGAATTTAATTCAATGACTTTATCTATAGGAAGTATGTTGCAGTGACTGGACTTTAAATTTAAGCTATCCTATATGCTACCAGTAAAGAATGATAGTTCTTTGGTCTTTTCAAGAAAAACACTGGTCTTGGCTGACTGATTTCAAAGTATGGCAGTCTTTTATTTATTTATTTATTTATTTATTTATTTATTTATTTATTTATTTATTTTTTGGTTTTTAGGCCATACCCGGCGGTGCTCAGGGGTTACTCCTGGCTGTCTGCTCAGAAATAGCTCCTGGCAGGCACGGGGGGCCATATGGGACACTGGGATTCGAACCAACCACCTTTGGTCCTGGATCGGCTGCTTGCAAGGCAAACACTGCTGTGCTATCTCTCCGAAAGTATGGCATTCTTTTATTCTTTTCAACTCCTTCTTATACAAATTTTTGACCAAGAGAAATAAAAGCACTACATTTTCTGTCACTGTTATATTTACTTACCTAATATTTTCACAGCATAATGAGGGCTTTCTAAGATAATTCCTTCTTCGGTATCGAATATAGGGTTATCTATGCCAGTCTTTGGAGGAATCTGGGCTAGTTTTTTAAGTCTCATGGAGGAATTTAGGTCCAGTTCTTGCTTTTTCCCTTCTTCCTCCCGCCGACGTCGCATGTCTTCCTGTTGCTGCCGAATGCGCTCCAGCTGGGCACTTCGACGGACGGGCATCATCCTGGTGCCCAGGTCTCCAGGGCAGTCAACAGCCATTTCTCGGTGCTTCTGAGGTTCCTCGGGTGACGCAAGATCCACACTTTTTACTTCACTGTCTGACTCCTCAGTGACATGCCCATTCATATGGGATGTTGTCATGGTCATCTCTAAAATCCTGCACCACTTTTTGATCAACAAAAGTTTCCTAGATGGCCAATAGCTTGATTCTGTAGTACAAAATCCATATTACTTCAAGAAAATGTAAAGTCTCACATCACGTAATAATGCTCCAGGAAATGGGAATTTCTTCGATGAAGAAATCTAAGGGGGAAAGTGAAGGGGTAGAATGTAAGAAATACAAAAGAAAAAATTTTACATAGTTTACTCCCAATCTCTTCACCACATAAGAACATCTCATACATTCATGCTATTATTTTGCTACATAAAGTACTTTTTTTTTTCATTTTATAATAAAAAACAAGATGACCCCCTCTCAAGAATTTAAAGCATGGTTTCATTTTACAACTCAGGGAAATGTTGCTGAAAAAAGTTAGCAAAATGGGAAAGTAAGATTTGGGGAGAAAGATACAGAATGGTTTCACTCATGTATGGGCTTTAAGAAAAATGAAAGAAATTTTTAACAGTATCTCAAAGACAAGAGAGATGGGGGCTGGTAGGTGCAGCTCATGACATGAAGCTCATCACATAGAGTGATGAGTGCAGTTGGAGAGATGACTACACTGAAAACTATCATAACAATGTGAATGAATGAGGGAAGTAGAAAGCCTGTCTCGAGCACAGGTGTGGGGAGGTGGGGAGGGGGGAGATCTGGGAAATTGGTGGTGGGAATGTTGCACTGGTGAAGGGGGGTGTTCTTTACATGACTGTAATCATACAACTATAATCATGTTTGTAATTGCGGTGTTTAAATAAAGATAATAACAAAAAAGAAAAAAAGAGAAGATTTGGGGTATGAGTTTAGTAAAGAAGAAGCAGAAAGATGTTTTAATCTCTGTAGTACTGACTAAAAACACTACTGCTTTGAGCTCAACTCGTACCTGAGATTAAAGCAACTCCCTGGTTAACTAGTAGAGAAACTGGCCTATAGCTATATCATGCTGTGTGGTTCACGTGAGGCATTATCAGTATTTGGGGGGGGGGTAACTTCATAGCTTATGACATGAAGAAGATACCAACAAAAAGAAACTGTAATTAGGGACCAGGGAGATGGCTCAAATAGCTAACAGTACATGCCTGATGTGCACAACGCCCTAAGATTTGATCCCTGGCACCAGATGCCCTCCTGGTTGTACTGAAGATGGCCCCAGGACTATTGGGGAGATCAGGGGGTGGAAAAAACGATAAAAGAAACTTTAACTAGAAGCTAAGGTACTTATCTGATAATAGGTTTAAAGAGAGTTTATCAGTCTCTAATTTATAAACAGCTACATTAAAGAAATAAATAAAACCCATATCACTTACTCACTCTAGCTTCATGAATTAAGCTAGAGTTTCTCTCTCCGATCCTTAGATTCATTTGGAATATTTATTCATAAGAATATTCTTGGTCTTAAAAGAAACAAAACTGGCTGGTCCAATGGCAGTGGTTTATCAGAACTTATTAACGTTAGAATCACAAAAGTTGGTATATAACCCCCCCCCACTGCTCAATTTGACTGGCTTAAAAAAAAACAACTAAAAATGTTCTTATACTCAGTATTAATTTGTTTTTTTAATATTTTAATCTTTCAACTTGAAAAAAAATTTTAACGCACTGGTGAAGGGATGGGTGTTGGAAGATTGTCTGGCTGAAACTCAACCGTGAACAATTTTTTAACTGTGCATCTCATGGTGATTCAATTAAAAATGTTTTTAATTAAAAATAAAATAACTGAATTCTACTTCTGACCAAGCCATTTCTCAGGCAAAATTGGCAGGTTGTTTATATACGTAGAAACCCACGCATTGCACCTAATTAAGTCTTCTTTAGCTCGAGACTTTAAAAATATTTACAATAATAAATCTCCCAACTCCTCAAAGTAAGCACCACTGCCGTAGTTTGGTCAGAGTTGCCAGGCAAGCAAAAGCGGATTTCCACACAATGTCACTGAGGCAATAAACTGAGCCCATCTTCACGCGGTTTGTCGGGCTGCTTAAAACAATTCACTGCAATAATCATCACTAGAATTTCATGTCCATAAACATTTTGGTAGATTCTTCTAACCTGTGACCAAATTTTATATTGTTTTTCTTAAAATGTGACGCTGACATAAATACTTAGTTTCTAATTATACTGACTTCTCTGGCTTTAAACTGAGAGCTTTTAGAACAATCATTTTGCAATTCTCAAAGAGTTATTGCAGGGAGTTGGACATTTGGAACCAAACCCAACAGTACTTAAGGGCTAGTCCTAGTCTTGGCTCTGTACCAATGACAACAAATAGTAAAAAACGACTGTATTTATTGAGGTCCAAGTATTTTATACATCATTCATTCAGTTCACTGAAATATGGACATACATGCCTTGTCCTTTTCTTTCTTTTTTCTTTTTCTATTCAACTTTGGGGCCACACCCGGCTGTGCTCGGGGCTTATACCTGGCTCCATGCTCAGGGCTCACTCTTGGCAGGGCTCACCTGGGGTGCTGGATATTGAACCTAGATTAGCTGCATGCAAGGCAAGTGCTTTACCCCCTGTATTATCTCTCTGATCCCCAAATCTGCCGTCTTTGAAGGACTGAAATAGGCCTGCTAGAGGAATAAGGAAGAGTTCGTATAAAGCTAATAAAGTTTTTTTTAAAAGTGTGGAAAAGTACAAATAAGGCTAGTAGAACTAAAACTAATAGTGAAAAGCATGGCTAGAAAGTTTGGATTTTGCTTAAAAATAAATGGAAGATCAAATTTCTAGGAAATAAGAGGCCCATCAGAAATCTTATTTTAGTCTTTTAGGTTTGGGTCACATCCTGTAATGCTCAGTGGTCACTTGTGGTTCTACACTCATGGGTTATTGTTGGCGGTCCTTGGGGAACCATCTGGAATATCAGGGATGGAACTCAAGTAGGATAAGCGCTATACCCGTTAGACTTCTGCTCCAGGCCCACCAGGATTCAAACTACCAAAAGATACTACTGAGATACAGAAGTTAATACATCCAGAATTAAACTTAGATTTTAATCCCCTACTTCCTTGATCTTCTCCCTCCTTTCCCTTTAAAAAAAAAAAGTCTTAATTGAATCAATGTGAGATATTTACAGAGTTGTTCATGACTGAGTTTCAGTCATACAGTGTCCAACACGCATCATTTCACCAGCATGCATTTCACACTACCAATGTCCTGAGTTTCTCTTCCACCTGCCTGCCTCTAGGGCAGATATTCTCTCTCTCTCTCTCTCTCTCTCTCTCTCTCTCTCTCTCTCTCTCTCTCTCTCTCTCTCTCTCTCTCTCTCTCTCTCTCTCTCCTCTCTCTCTCCTCTCTCTCTCTCTCTCTCTCTCTTTTATACTTTTACACTGTGCTTTGCAGTACTGTCACTGAATGGACACCATGCATATCACTTTACTTCCTCCTTTCAGCACCCAGTTCTTGTCCAGACCAATGTCCTGAGTTTCTCTTCCACCTGCCTGCCTCTATGGCAGATATTTTTCTTCTCTCTCTCTCTCTCTCTCTCTCTCTCTCTCTCTCTCTCTCTCTCTCTCTCTCTCTCTCTCTCTCTCTCTCTCTCTCTCTCTCTCTCTCTCCTCTCTCTCTCTCTCTCTCTCTCTCTCTCCTCTCTCTCTCTCTCTCTCTCTCTCTCTCACTTTTACACTGTGGTTTGCAGTACTGCCACTGAATGGACATCATGCATATCACTTTACCTCCTCCTTTCAGCACCCAGTTCTTGTCCAGAGCAATCATTTCCAACTCTTACTGTCATAGTGGTTACGTTTCCACCTGATTCACTCCCCCACTTCGTGGCAAGCTTGCTACCAGGGATCAGTCCTCCTCTCTCCTGTCTTTGAGTATTAGCACCATACTATTTTTTAAAAATATATATTCCACAAATTAGCGCCATTATTCTATGTCTGGAAAGAAAAGCCTGGAAAAAATCCTCCGTTAAGGTTTGAAAGAATTCACTAGTGAATCCATTCTGCGCCTGGGCTTTTGTTTTGGAAAGACTTTGATTGCTACTTCAATTTCCTCCAGTGATAAGTCTGTTAAGGCATTCCAACTCATCTCATTTCAGTCTTGAGATGTGATAGAGTCCAAGAATCTATATATTTCTTCTAGATTTGTGGCACAGAGGTTCTCAAAGCAGTCTCTGATGATACTTTAAATTCCTATAATTTCTGCTGTTACTTCCCTCCTTTCCTTTTACTCTTTTGTTTGTTTGTGTTTGGGCCACACCCAGCAATGCTCAAGCATCACTTCTGGCTCCGCCTGCACTCAAGAGTAACTCCTGGTGGTACTCAGGAAACATTAGGGATGCTGGGAATTGGTCCCAAGTTGGTGCATGCAAGGTAAGTGTCCTGCCTTCTGTGGTTCGGTTTATTAAGATCAACTCACTCTCTCGGGCTCTTTCCTTGTCATCTTGTTCTTGGTTTATCAATCTTGTTATTTTTTTCAAAAAACCAACTCTTGGTTTGACTCTTTGGATTGCTTTTTGGGACTACAATTCATTCATTTTTGCTCAAGTTTTATTATTTCCTTGCTCCTGCCTGTCTTTGGCTCATTCTTTTGTTCATTTTCCAATTTCTTGCTTTCTTTCTTTATTTTTTGTTTTTGTTTTTGGGTCACACCCGGCAGTGCTCAGGGGTGATTCCTGGCTCTATGCTCAGAAATCGCTATTGGCAGGCTCGGGGGACCATATGGGATGCCGGGATTCGAACCACCATTCTTCTGCATGAAAGGCAAACACCCTACCTCCATGCTATCTCGCCAGTCCCATTTTTCCAATTTCTTAAGCTGTGCAGTGAATTTGTTTATGTGGGCCCTTTCTTCCTTTCTGATGAATGCTTGCAAAGGTATGGACTTTCTTCTTAGCTATGCTTTTGCTGAGCCCCACAAGTTCTGGTAGCTTATGTCCTCATTCTCATTTGTTTCCAGGAATTTTTTTACTTTCCTCTCTGACCCAGTGGTTTGTTCAGTAATGAACTATTTAGTTTCCAGATATTTGCATTGTTTTGCTACGTGTTTGTGATTAACATCAAATTTTCATGGTCTGAGAAGGTAATTGGTATGATTTCTATCCTCTTGATTTTGTGTTTTGTATCCCTACGTGATCTACACTAGAGAAGAATTGGGGGGATGAAAAGCCCTATAGATATTTCTTCCTTCAAAATGAGTATTTCCTTACCAAGTTTTAGAATAATAGACCTATGAGAGGTTACGGGGCAGTGTTATTATAAATATCTTCCTTCAGTCTATATGCCATTGTTCTAAGCATTTTGCTGGCCCCTCCTTAGATGCATATATGTTAAGGAGTGTGAGTTCCTCATAGTAGACATGTCCCTTAATCATTAAGAAATGACCTTTGCTGAGGGAGAGAGAGGTGGGATGCAAGCAGTGGGGAGGGTAGGAGGAAAATTGGAGATATTGGTGGCGGGAAATGTTCATGGGGGAAGCTGGCGTTCAATCATGACCACTTTGTAATGACGGTATTTAAATAAAAGGGAAAAAATAGCATTAAACAATGACCATTGCTTTCTCGTAACCTTTTGAGCCTGAAGTCTGTTGTTCGATACTCATATGGCAACCCCAGCTTTTTTAAGGGGGTTGTTGGCATTTAATGGCGTCTTCTAATCTTTGACTTTTCAGTTTTTTTCTCTGACTATTCAGATCTGTTTCTTTTTTCTTTTCTTTTTTTTTGGTTTTTGGGTCACACCCGGCAGCACTCAGGGGTTACTCCTGGCTCCAGACTCAGAAATTGCTCCTGGCAGGCTCGGGGACCATATGGGATGCCGGGATTTGAACCAATAACTTTCTAAATGAAAGGCAAACGTTCTACCTCCATGCTACCTCTCCGGCCCCAGATGTGTTTCTTTTAGGAGAATATTGGAGTTCAATTTTCTAATCCATCATGCCATTCTCTATTAATTGGTGCATTTAGTCCATTTTTCAGCACAACTTTGGTGTGTTTGTGGGGTGTGCCTTAAAGTTGTCCTTTTAGTTCTTCCCTTAAGAGCGGTTCCAGGTCCATGAACTTGCTGAGCTGTTGTTTATCCACCAAGTTGTGTGCCGTTCCTTCAAATCTGAATGAAAGTCCGCCTGGGTAAAGTACTCCTGATAAGGCGTTCATGTCATTGAGTTTTTTCACTATATTGCACCAGTGTCTTTGGGCTTGGAGAGCTGCCCTTTGGTAAATCTGCTCCAGTCTTAATGGTGCTTCTTTGTACGAAATTTCCCTTTTTGATCTTGCTGCTTTCAGTGTTCTATCTCTACCTAGGGTTTTCATCAATGAGATTGGGGTACGCCTTGGGGTATTTTTATTTAGGCCTGTTTTAGCTGATGTAGCTGCATAAATTCTACAGCTCTAGGATGACTCTGAGTCTCTCTCCCTTCTCAAAGCTAATTAGGGATACTATAGCCAGTTATTCAATACAGCACAATGTTTAAGAGAACCGGTTCCAGAATCTGATTGCCACGGCTTTAATTCTCCCTTTAAGCTCAGACCAAATACAGGCTTCCTTTGGATTTCTACGACTTCCCAAACTGGTTATGTGCCTTCTTATTCTTTTGACCCAAGAATGGCTGTGAGTTCTCTGATTAAATTGTTCATATTTATGATGGTCAGATTATGACTGTCCTCTCAGACTACAATCCCCTGTAGGTCAGGAATCTGGTTTACTCATCTCGGACTCAGGGTTCTGCCAGCACATTAGTCATGCAAATAGAAGACTTCAAAATGCCAGCCTAAGTAATGTGACCCCAGAAATGCAGCTACTAAGTGGATGGCCATACTGTGAACTAAAACTGAAACGTAAGAGAGAGAAAAGTCAGGAGAGAAAATGGAAAATAAATAGCACTGGTTAGCTTCAGACAAAGTAATTGCAAAGTGATTTGCAGGTCACACAGGTAAATGATCAAATAAGCAAGTCGGCAGAGAGCTAGCTTAGTCATCTTTGCTGCCCTGATAACAGTAAAGGAGGAATATTTATATATATATAAGCAAATGACGCCTTTCTTCATAATCTTTCATGACTTTTATATTGCCTATATTTACCAAAAGATAAATCTGATCTAATTCCATTTCTTGATCTTAACAGGGGCCACACTTGGCAGTGTTTGGGGGCCACTCTGAGTTGAATAGAGTCCAGTGGTACTTGGGTGTTGGGTGGGTGTGTGGCTAGCAACCTCGAGCTACATCCCTGGCCCCACCTTTTACTATTTTCCTGTACAATCCTTCTACTTTGTCTCGCTTGACGACCAAATCTGTTTTCTTCTTGCTCGAATACCTTGTGAGCTAAGAAATGTGAACAATTTCTCCTTTCAAAATCTACCTTTGAGATCTATCGCAAATTCCTGTTTTCTTTAGTCATCCCAGTACACCCTGGTTAAATAAGAGTTTCGCCCAACCAAACAATGCCACATTCCAAAGGACTCTAGGTGCTCACAAACTCACGAGGGCCTGAAAGACTGAGGCTTTTCCCAAAACAAAGCACTTGTTCTGTCTTACAGTCTTAGCATTAAGATCAGTACGATTTTCAGATAGCTCACTCATATACATCTCTAACACAGACCATGAGCAATGGTAAAGAGTCCAAGCACAGAGTAATTGTGTTTTCCCTATCCAAAAAAAAAATTCTTTGCTCTCCTTTCAGCAGCTCATACATGACTAAACTCGAAAATTAATTCCGTGGCCGGAGAAAGTGCAGGGAGGGAGGGGCTTTCCTCGCATGTGGCCAGCTAGGGTTTGATCCCAGGCACACCAAACGGTCTCCCAATCCCGGGCGCGGTGATGCTGAACAGCCAGGAATACCATGAGCACTGTCTTGTGCGGTTCAGAACAACAACAAAAAACAAACATAAAGTTTTATATAGAAATAAAAGAACACCTTATGCAGAGAAGGCAACTATACATTGCTAACCTTGAGTATGGGAATATTTCCCATTCTTCTCATTTTCGTTTTTAAAATCTCTCAAGAGAGATACATTTCATAAGGCCAAAGTCATAACACAGAGGGTGGGGCATTTGATTTGCACTCCCTGACCCAGGTTCGATCTCCAGAATCCTATATGGTTTTGTATGGTCCCTTGTGCACTGCCAGAAATAATTTCTGAGCCAGGAGTTAACACCTGAGTGCCGCCGGATGAGCCCCCCAAAGAAAACAAATTTCTCAGATATAAACATTTCAATCTTTATCAGAATCCCATGTTGTGTACTCCCACCACCCCACAAAAAAAAACACAACAAAATAAAACCCACCCACCCCCCCAAAAAAAAAACAACCAAAAAAAGTAATTCAAAGCTCTTTAAATAATCCATAAGCAGGGGCTGGAGCAGTGATGCAAGCAATAAGGCATCTGCCTTGCCCTCACTAGCCTAGGACAGACTGCAGTTCGATCCCCTGGCATCCCATATGGTCCCCCAAGCCAGGGGCAATTTCTGAACGCATAGCCAGGAGTTAAGCCCTGAGCATCACCGGGTGTGGCCCAAAACAAACAAACAAATAATAATAATAATAATAATAATAATAATAATAATCCATAAGCAAAAATAAAAAATACATTTTTAGGTTGGCAAAACTGCTCCAAATATTGGCTTCAAGTTAGTGAAAGAATAAGGCTTTACTGGTTATAGGAGAAGAGAATCAAAGGAACTCAAGTGAGCTTCATTAAGTGCAAATGATTTCGACTGGGATGACCAAAAATAGCTCGAGGGGTAAAAGTCTACTAAAAAAGCTCCATACCAAGAAAAACAACCATTTGTGTAAAAGTTGAAGAATAGACAGGTAAACAGAAAGACAAGTTCCTGCATAATCAATCAGTATTCTGATTTTTAGATAGCCCAAAATGCAAATGATCTACTTATTTTGTACAAACACGATCAGTCCACGCTAATGTCCAGGACTCTATATACTTATTTTTCAATTCTCTCCTTTCTCCCTCAAATAAAACCTTTGGCTGGCAGTTGGGAATTCTCACTTGAAGTGATCAGATGCCTCTGACATTCTAAGAAATTGTACTCTTAGTTTCCATAGAAACAGCTTTGTCAGCTAACACGGGATCGGTGCCAAGAATGGTGGAAAGCACTTACGTTATGCAAATTGGAAAGACTGGATAGTATTATCCTCTCAGTTTCTCTTCTCTGGTCTTTCACAGAACTCGGCTAACTTTCTTACTCTGCAATATAGAAAAAAATGAGGCAATGAACTGTAAACGTCTACAGTGCTTTTTCCTGGGGGAAAGAGATAAAAGTTTAGTTTTCTCTGCTAAAACCTGCTTGCAAAATCAAGACTCGAAGTGAACATCAGCTAAAATCAATGTGAATTTCCAGAAATCAATTATTCAGAGAGGGAAAGATAACTGGTTTAAAGGCTTAAAAAAAATAAAAAGTAAAGATAGCCTATTTAAAAAAATATTACTATTACAGAGACGGAACCCAGGGCCCCACCCCACACATGCCAAGCAAGTAGGTAGTCTAGAACTAATAACATCCCTAGCCCAAATGATTTTCTTCACTTTTATTTTACTTTCGTTGAGGTAACATGGTGACAACAGTGTCAATATTTGTGTTTCTTGTATAAAAAGTTATTGAGAAAGGGTGGGGTGGGAGGTTAGGATAAAAACTAAGGCACTCGCCTCACACACAGCTAACTCCAGGTCAGATCAAGTCCTATGACTGTATATGACCCCCACCACCACCACGCACTACCAGGAATGTTCCCTATGCATAGAACCTGGAGTCAGTCCTAAGCACTAAAAGAATCTGAGAAAGCTCTGAGCACCACAAGGGGATCAAAATAAGTTAAGTGTCCCTCCACCATCACCAAATGTCATTATGAGACACTTCCATTACTGTCCCAGACTTCTTTCTGATGTACCTTTTAAAAATAGTACCAAGATTGTTCTACATTATCAACACGACTCCACCATACTCAACACCTGAGCGCCAAGATCTCTCCATCATTATTCGAGTCCCTTCCCCAACCCACTCCCTTAGCATCTGCAGATAATGGTGCTATTGACTATATCTCGGGCTTTGTTTCTCCTCTTTTCCCATAATTGGATAGTATTATATTGTCTAGGTATAGACTACAATTTATTTAGCCACTTATCCCCGTATCTTTTTTTTTTTTTTTTTGGTTTTTTGGGCCACACCCATTTGATGTTCAGGGGTTACTCCTGGCTAAGCGCTCAGAAATTGCCCCTGGCTTGGGGGGACCATATGGGACACCGGGGGATCGAATCATGGTCCTTCCTTGGCTAGCGCTTGCAAGGCAGACACCTTGCCTCTAGCGCCACCTCTCTGCCCCCCCCATATTCTTTTTTTTTTTTCTTTTTTTTTTTGGTTTTTGGGCCACACCCAGCAGTGCTCAGGGGTTACTCCTCGCTGTCTGCTCAGAAATAGCTCCTGGCAGGCATGGGGGACCCTATGGGACACCGGGATTCGAACCAACCACCTTTGGTCCTGGATCGGCTGCTTGCAAGGCAAACGCCGCTGTGCCATCTCTCCGGGCCCCCATATTCTTTTTAATGATTTTTGTGACCTCTTGATTAAGGTACAAATAAAAATGCAGTTCTTATTTAACTATAACATCTGGATCAATTTTATTTTTTTTAATTTTTTGGGGGGGTTTGGGTCACACCCGGCGGCGCTCAGGGGTTACTCCTGCTCTACACTCAGAAATCGCCCCTGGCAGGCACAGGGGACCATATGGGATACCGGGATTCGAACCACCGTCCTTCTGGACGCAGGCAAACACCTAACCTCCATGCTATCTCTCCAGCCCCTGGATCAATTTTAAACATGACCCTGACTTCTAAAGATGTCAAATCAAGTCCTCTAAACTTGGAAAAAGAAAAACAAAAGATTGAAAATTCCTGCCTTTGTTTTTGGTTGTGGTGGGAGAGTTGGGGGTAATCTAGGAACTGAACCCAGCAAATACTGGAAATGACAGCTAATTACAAAGAGAATTCACTCGTTCAGTAAGATTCAATAAGCTTCTGTCAAAGGCAAAACCTTTTCACTTACTGGACTTCAATTCTTGGACTGTCAGTTTCCAAATAATCAATACCGAGGCTGAAAGATCGATCCTTAAATATCATCTAATTCAGTGTTTGTTGTTTTTTTTTTTTTTTTTCAAAATGTTTAGGTGGGAATTTCAAGGGTCACCTGACAAAGGATGTAAAGATTAGAGACATAAGAGGCCCTTAGTTTGATCTTTTAAAGGTTCCTAGGGGAGAAAAACTCAACTGGCTTAAATGGTTAAATACCAGGACAAACTTAGATATGATAAACTCATTCTTTCAAATAACAAAGGAAGGTCCAGAACATGTAGATGACTTGCCAGGGTGATTAGAAATAGCTAATGGCAGAGATCAATAAATCCAGAAATTCTCCTAGGTAGTGATCCTCACCATATAGCAACAGGAGAGAGGAGAGAGGAGAGAGGAGAGAGAGGAGAGAGAGGAGAGAGAGAGGAGAGAGAGAGAGAGAGAGAGAGAGAGAGAGAGAGAGAGAGAGAGAGAGAGAGAAACTAGAATGGGAAACCAAATTCAATTTTAGAGATATATTTTATTTCAGCACACAATATATTCCTCAACAAATGTCTACAACCTTGCAGGAGAAACAACATAGGTGGATAAAGAAATAAATAAGTGACATCAAGGGACTAGAAAGAGAGCACAGAATTTAAGGCTCTTGTCCTGCATTTGGTTAACTCTGGGTGTGCTGACCAAACATCCCAAGGAGGGGCCCCTGGGATCCTGAATAACTCTTTTGTTGTTGTTGTTGTTTTGGGGTCACACCAGGCAGCGCTCAGGGGTTCCTCCTGGCTCTACGCTCAGAAATCTCTTCTGGCAGCCTCAGAGGTCCATATGGGATGCCAGGATTCCAACCATCATCCTTCTGCATGCAAGACAAATGCCTTACCTCCATGCTATCTCTCCAGCCCCTCTGAATAACTTTTATGAGACACCCATTCCCACAGGAATAGCTAAAATTATTTAGACTTCCAGCAGGCTAAACAATGTGCTAAATATTTTAGATAAGGTTTATCTGCAATTTTCTACAGATTAGATATTATTATTATTCCCAATGACAAGGAAAGTCAGTGTAAAATAAGCAAACATTGCCCAAAAAGCACCTCAAAACATTCAGCAGTTATAGAAGGAACTCTTGTATACATGGTTTCCAGTCCATTCTGTAAAGCAACCCTTACATCGTTGTGTCTGATATTTTACAAAAGGCACAACTGAAGTGATTCTTATTAGATGGGAAGGGTGGGGTCACGTTGGCAATGCTTGGGAATCGTTCCCAGAAGTACTGAGGTCAGGATACAAACCTCAGAGTTTTAAACTCTACCACTTCTCCACCTCCCCAAATGCTGATTTAAAGAGTTTGAGTAATTAGCAAGTAGTAAAAATGGCGGCTTTTAGTCTGATACTCAAGTAAAAGCAGCAGCATGACTTGCTAGGTAGAAGAGCAAGAATTTCACATCATTATCTGTCAGTCTTCAATTCCCCAAAGTTAACATCAGTTCACAACATGAAAAATTAGTTTCGTGAAGTTAGGAACCTCCCAAAGTTACAAACCTAAAGAGCAGGGACATATTTCGTACAAACTTCATAATTTAGAACACACACACATCTGCCATTTGTTTTCAGTTTTACTTAACACTGAGAAGGAAAACTTTCATTGGTCATCATAATTAATTCTCAATTTGGTGTTTTGAGGGTTAATTTCCTAAGGTTTTTCCTTCCCTTCACTCAGACAAGAAAGTGGACTAGTAGATATATACAGGGCACTCCATCCCCAGAAAACTGGCTACACATTCTTCTCCAATGCATACAAGTTATTTCTCCAGGACACAACACATGCTGGCCCATAAAACATGTCTTCATAAAGTCAAGAGGATAGAAATTGTACCAACTACCTTCACTGACCACAAGGCAGTGAAATTAGATGTGAACTACAAAGAAACACAGAAGAAAAACTTTAACACCTGGAAACTAAACAGTTCACGACTGAACAACCAGTGGGTCAAAGATGAAATCAAAAACGAAATTAAGGGGGCTGGAGAGATAGCATAGCAGCCTTTGCCTTGCAAGCAGCCAACCCAGGACGTAAGGTGGTTGGTTCAAGTCCCATATGGTCCCCCGTGCCTGCCAGGAGCTATATTCTGAGCAGATAGCCAGGAGTAACCCCTGAGCACCAAAAACAAAAACAAAGGAAATCAAAACATTCCTGGAAACAAATGACAATGAAGACACTAATTGTCAGATTTATGGGACACAACAAAAGCAGTATTAAGAGGAAAATTTATAGCCTTGTAAGCACACTTCAGAAAAGAAGGGGCCTATACAAAAAGCTTAATGACACAGCTTTCAGAACTAGAAAATGACCAACAAAAGGAACCAAAAAATAGGTAGAAGGAAATAACAAAACTTAGAAATCAATGAAATGGAAATCCAAAAAACAATTAAAAAGATCAACGAAAGCAAAAGTTGCTTCTTTGTTTTGTTTTTGTTTTTGTTTTTGGGCCACACCAAGCATTGCTCAGGGGTTACTCCTGGCTGTCTGCTCAGAAATAGCTCCTGGCAGGCACGGGGGACCATATGGGACACTGGGATTCGAACCAACCACCTTTGGTCCTGGATCGGCTGCTTGCAAGGCAAACGCCGCTGTGCTATCTCTCCGGGCCCAAAAGTTGCTTCTTTGAAGAAAAAAAAAAGGTCAATAATCTGTTGGGTCCCGTTTACTTCTTTATTGGTTGTTTGAGAATCCACAAAGAGCTCCCAAAATGAGAAATTGGTTCCCATCCCCTAGTCCCCTTTTGGGGGGAAATCTTGGTAATATTTATCCGCAGCATATAATCTACACAGACAGGAGGGTTAAGGGGTAAAAGGTTGGGCGAAGAGAGTCCTTTGTCAGCCTGCTGCTAGCTCCAAAACACACCTCCAGCCAGCCGTCCAACTCTGGCAAAAGACCCTGCCAATGCCAGGAACCTAAGCTATTTATTTGGCTCTCAACAGCGCCCCCACCTGGAAGGTCAAGGTGGGACAACAGTAAAAGGATAACCTTATGGAAATATTTTCTTTTCTTTTCTTTTTTTTTTTTTTTTTCTTTTTTTTATTTTTTGGTTTTTGGGCCACACCTGGCAGTGCTCAGGGGTTATTCCTGGCTGTCTGCTCAGAAATAGCTCCTGGCAGGCACGGGGGACCATATGGGACACCGGGATTCGAACCAACCACCTTGGGTCCTGGATCAGCTGCTTGCAAGGCAAAAGCCGCTGTGCTATCTCTCCGGGCCCTAGAAATATTTTCATACACAACAATAAACCACTAGCAAAACTCACAAAGAAAAGAAGAGAGAGAAAGTGAAAGACTGGATTAGGAATGAAAAGGGGGAGATCACCACAAATACTGCAGAGATTCAAAGGATAATCAGAGACTACTTTGAGAAACTCTATGCTATGAAACATGAAAACCTGGAGGAAATGGATAAATTCCTGGACTCTTATAATCTCCCATGATTAAACCAGGATGACCTTGTATATCTAAACAGACACATCACTAATGAGGAAATTAAAATGGTCATCAAGAGTCTTCCCAGGCCCAGATGGATTCACTAATGAATTCTTTCAAACCTTTCAAGAGGAACTACTACCAATCCTGGCAAGACTCTTTCATGAAATTGAATATACGGAAACACTTCCAAATAGCTTTTATGAAGCCAACATCACCTTGATACCTAAACCAGACAGAGATGCTACGAAAAAAGAAAATTACAGACCAATATTGCTGATGAATACAGATGCAAAGATCCTCAACAAAATCCTGGCAAATAGGATTCAGTGCCTCATTAAGAAGATCATCCACTACAATCAAGTAGGTTTCATCCCAGGAATGGAAGGCTGGTTTAACATCCGTAAATCTAGCAATATAATACACAACGTCAACAACAAGAAAAATAAAAATCACATGATCATATCAATAGATGCAGAGAAAGCATTTGATAAGGTCCAACACCCATTCTTGATCAAAACTCTGAGCAAAATGGGAATGGAAGGAACCTTTCTCAATATAGTTAAGGCCATCTACCACAAGCCAATGCCAAATATTATCCTAATGGAGAAAAACTAAAAGCCTTTCCTCTAAATTCTGGTACAAGACAAGGTTGCCCCCTCTCACCACTCCTATTCAACATAGTACTAGAAGTACTTGCTATAGCGATCAGGCAAGAAAAAGATATCAAGGGAATCCAGATAGGAAAGGAAGAAGTCAAGCTCTCACTGTTTGCAGATGACATGACACTCTACTTAGAAAACCCTAAAGACTCCACCAAAAAACTTCTAGAAACAATAGATATATCATATAGCAAAGTGGCAGGCTACAAAATTAACACACAAATATAAAAAAAAAATCAATGGCCTTCTTATACACCAATGATGAGAAGAAATGATATCAAAAACACAATTCCAGTTACATTAATGTCACAAACTCAAATATCTTGAAGTCAACTTAACTAACGATGTGAAGGACTTATACAAAGAAAACTACAAAACCCTGCTTTAAGAAAAAAAAAAAAAAGGAGGATACACAGAAATGAAGGCATATACTCTGCTCATGGATTGGGAGAATTAACATCATTAAAATGGCAATAATCCCCAAGGCAATGTACAGATTTAATGCAATCCCTCTAAGGATACCCATAGCATTCTCCAAAGAAGTGGACCAAACACTCCTGAAATTCATCTGGAACAATAAACATCCAAGAATAGTTAGAGCATCCCTTGGGGAAGGGAATATGGGAGGCATCACTTTCCCCAACTTTATGTTGTATTACAAAGCTATAGTCATTAAAACAGCATGGGATTGGAATAAAGACGGACCCTCAGATCAGTGGAATAGACTATTCATAGAATGCTCCCCAGATAGACAATCAATTAATCTTTCATAAAGGGGCAAGAAATGCAAAATGGAGCAAGGAAAGCTCTTCAACAAGTGGTGTTCGGACAACTGGTTAGCCACTAGCAAGAAAACGAACTCAGACCTCCAGCTAACACCATGCACCAAGGTCAAATGTAAAAGGTCAAATGTAAAAGGATTAAAGACCTTGATATCAGACGTGAGACCATAAGGTATATAGAATGACACGTCGGTAAAACACTCCATGACATTGAGACTAAAGGCATCTTCAAGGAGGACTGCACTTTCCAAACAAGTGGAAGCAGAGATCAACAGATGGGAATACATTAAGCTGAGAAGCTTCTGCACCTCAAAAGAAATAGTGCCCAGGATACAAGAGCCACCCACTGAGTGGGAGAAACTATTCACCCAACACCCATCAGACAAGGGGCTAATATCTAAGATATACAAAATACTGACAGAACCCAGGTTTGTCTTGGGCTGGCCGCATGCAAGATGAACGCTGTACCACTGCATTATCACTCTGGCCCCCCGCTCTTCCTCATTTCTTATGCCTAAAATTCAGCTATGATCTTAAGTTTGTCCAGGGACCAACGAGACGCATACTGACTCTACATTTATCATACTCTTTATATATCTGAATTATAGATATTATAGTTGTGGGTGTACCTATTTAAGACCCTGAGACCCACCCATTTCTGGGAGGGGTCTTGGGAACCGGATAGTAGGTGTAACCTTACCTGCGAGACCCTCCCATTCCTGGGAGGGGTCTTGGAAATGTTAGATAAGGCTTGGACCAAGGGAATTCGGCCCTTTTGGCTCCTTGCCCTTTTTGCGCTGCTGTGCGCTCTGGCTTCTGGGTTTCTGTGTTCTGGTCTTTGACCAGCATGGAGCCCAAAGGGAAGATGGCTAACAGGAAATAAGATGCAGGGCTAGCAAAATATTGCTGTGCTTGAAAGGTTATGAATAGGCCACACACACGTGGTGGCTAGGGCTTGAATAAAGTTGTTGCTTCCTGACGCCTGACGGTGAGTGAGTGATTTCACCTGGGCCTGGAACTCGCCGGCTGCATGGAGGTTGCTGAGCCACGTGGCCTGGGATGGCACAGAGAGAAATTCACCGCCATCCAGCCCCATCATTAATTATTTAATGCAACAATAGTAACTTACCATGTAAGGAAAGTTGGGAAACAATATTTGAGTTTTATTTATTTAATACGTGTCAAGTAAATCACCAAGAGATGAACAGTCACAAAGTTGGTCGTGATTGAGTTTCAGTCACACAAGGGGCACAAGATGTTCAACCAAGTAACAAAACTCACTCTATACATTGTGCGTGTGCATTGTTGTTGTTTTCGATCATAGGAAAGTTTTCCACTCGCTTATATCAAATGCAAAGCTGATGTTCTTTTGAGATATTCCAGACCACACGCGGAAGAGAGGTCCTGGTTAGAAGCCAAACAGTATCAGAGCTATCAAGTGATGGCTACTTGAACTATGCGTGATCGCCTCCGATGACTTGGCGGTAAAAGATTAAATGCATCCAACGGTTAGTCAAGTTTTTCAAAATGACACTATTCTAAAAGATAAGTTACGGTATTCCGAAAATGGCTGGAGAGACTAGTCAGCTGGAGGGGCCTCATTATTTATGAGATGGCTTTCCAGCATATTGTTACCAATACAGTGAACGGCCTAGTTGGAGAATAAGAACAGCATTGATCAGGCACACGGCCAACGTAAGAGATAGAAGATAAAGCCAGAGTTGTCTCTGAATGGTCAGCTAAATTGTATGCATTGGCTTCTCCAAGTAAAGGGAGAATATGTTTCTGGGTGGCTGTTATTCTCAGAAGGTCAAACTCATTCAGCACTGTGATGGGAGTTGATGAGGGAAATATAAGAAGAGCAGTCAATATTTTAAAGCTTTTTGCAGAGGATGAAGAAAGGGATGGAAGAAAAGGGGGGAATTTCAAACAACGGCTATTCCAAAGGATCCTTTTATGGCATTCAGTTGTCAGGAGGGAAATAGTTCATTTAAAATACTGAGCCTGAGAAATCGAGCTTGGGTGAATTATGGCTCCTTCATAGGGAATTAAGATGCTGGCATTTCTCCTTGGGGCAGAAAGACAATGTGAGAAGAAATGGAAAGAAAGGAATTTTAATTCAATAAGTATTTACTTCTAATTGATAAATTCAAACAAGACCAAAGAGAGAAAAAAAAAAAAGACATAGTCACATCTGACACACTGTGAAACTTTTCCATTTCTATAGTGAATTCAAATAGTATTGTTTCATTCAATCTCCACAATTGTGCTGAAAGGCAACTAAGTCAAATATATCCATTTCCCAGAACTGCAGGCAATAAGTTACTGAGCTAGAATTAACGGGATAGGAACTAAAATTCAAACTTATGAGATTTCATAGAATTGTTACACTTCTGTAAAAAAAAAAAAAAAAAAAAAAAAAAAAAAAACGAACAATTTTCTCCACCCACCGACGCTGCAGTTCCTCCCCTGGCCAGTTTCCTCACCATGAACCCCTCCACCCCAAAGCAAAGCAAGCTTCCCGCTGGAAACCGTTCTCATTACTTTCATGACTGCAGTTTGAGTCTCCAGTCCGCAGCATTGTTGGCTCTGTGGATTAGGTGCATACAGCTGTCTCACCTCTAAGTCACTTATGTGCCCAAAGAGCCTGATCCTGGCCCCTTAACCTCTTGTCACCCTTCTGGCTTTTCCCCTCCAATTTTCTCCTTCCCTGGCCTCCCCTCTCCAAAGTACTGATCCTTTTCTTTATCTGGATGGAGAATAGACACACCCCACCAGCCAGGAGAGGAACAGGGGACTTAAGTATCCTTTTGTCACCAGTGCCAGCCCTTCTTGGCATTCTTTTTTCTTCGAGCAGCATTCCCTGGGCCTTTTCGTGTATGTAATCAGAACCAAGGATTTGCCCGCCATTGATACTTTGCTTCCTCTTGTTCTGCTGCTCGATATACCACAAATAAGGGAGATTATTCAGGACACTTTTAAGGGACATCCATCCCTTCTGATCCTACATTCTTTCATGACCACATTCCCTCCCCTTCCCTCCTGTCCTTCTGCCCTCTCTCCTTTCAACCTTCCTCCCTCTCAGTCTCAGGCTTTGAATTTAGCCTTATACATTCAATGTAAAGACTCCCCCACTGAACATCACCCCCAGCCTATGAATGTTCTCTCCATGCCCAATACATTCATTATTCTTTCTCTCTCTCTTCCACATCCAAGCTGACTTCTACAAACTGTATTTTCTCTTGTCTTCTGGTCTCCAGTGGAGTGGGCACCGTGAATTTTAAGTAAGCACTGTGGAGAAAGAATTTTATTGTTGTTGTTTATTTTATGGGGGTTTTGGGGGTGTGTTTTTTAATGGTCCTTCATATTACTTCTCTTTTGGCTAGGGCTACAGTTTTCCAGGACCACAATTTACATCAGCTGGCCCCTCTTTTTTTGTAAAACTCCAGTAACTACTTCCTCTTTAGGTTTACTGCTGTACCATCTGAGTTTAATACCCTTAGCCCAGACGACACATTTGTGAACTTTCTTTCCATTAAATCCTCTCCCAATATTCATAAGTTTGTTCTGCGATTGGTATTCTTTCTTTCTTCTTCTTCTTCTTCTTCTTTTTTTTTTTTTTTTTTTTTGGTTTTTCGGGTCACACCATTTGATGCTCAGGAGGTACTCCTGGCTAAGCTCAGAAACTGCCTCTGGCTTGGGGGACCATATGGGACGCCAGGGGATCAAACTGCGCAGATCTCCTTGGCTACCACTTGCAAGGCAGACACAGCTTACCTCTAGTGCCACCTCGCCGGCCCCCCAAATTTTTGTTGTTGTTGTTTTTGAGTCACACCCAGCAGTGCTCAGGGGTTACTCCTGGCTCTATGCTCAGAAATCACTCCTGACAGGCTCAGGGGACTATATGGGATGCTGGGATTCGAACCAATGACCTTCTGCATGAAAGGCAAATGCCTTACCTCCATGCTATCTCTTCGGCCCCCTGCTGATTGGCTTTCTACATGACTTCATGACAAGTCCAAATTAAAATTATTTTCTAATTCATCATTTATTCAGAAATGATTCTCTCTTCTCTTTTTCATCTATTCTCTTTTGATGTCATCTTTGCTTTCTAGGGGGCACATGATACATGTTGTGGCTACTCCTAGCGTGTGCAGTTGAGCCAGGTCCAAAAAGCATCAGTGATCAATCTAGGTAGTCTGCGTACACTGCTGAGCCGTCTCGCTAGCCCTTATCTTTCCTTGGAATACCTCCAAGTTTCCCAACATAAGAAAAATGTGGGTCAATTGGTATTTTTTGGATGAGATCGTCAGGGTCAGTTTTTGCAATATTCCAAAGAGACCGAACAGTTTTGTTCTAGAACGTTTGGACCCCAGAGCCATTCCCAGCAAAGCACAGCAGGATAATGGGTAGTGGACTCAGGGATTTGAGCAAATACATGCCTGGCAGGCACGGGGGACCATATGGGGTGCCGGGATTCGAACCAATAACCTCCTGCATGAAAGACAAACGTCTTACCTCCGTGCTATCTCTCCGGCCCCAGGTATTTATTTATTTAAAAGAGGGAGAGGTAGGTAGGTTGCAACCATGAAGCAGTCGCACTTTCCAAGTGGCCTCTTGCCTGTTTTCAAATAGGCCCATTGACATGTTTTGTGAAATCAATGGTTTCTTTTTGAGATCAATAGTGTTAGTTAATAACTCCCAGTGGCGAACCCTCAAAGACCCCTACGTGCCAAATGTATGTGATCATTGGCTTATTCTCGATGCCTATGCTTTGTATATTTCATAGAGCTTTTCTCCAACACCACTTTAAACGGGGTTCTACCCCAGGGACGATGTTGGGGACCACTGCCAGGAATTCTTGGCCGGCAACGCAGGCTAGATGGTTCAGCGCTATAGGTCCACCCTAGCTATGCCATATCCAGTGGTGCTGGGGGACAGGGGACAGTGAGCAAGCGGACCCCAGAGATTGAATTCGGGTCTTCATAACTGCTTTGTCACCCAGCATCTTCATGACCTTTCTTCCTGGATCTCAGTCATTTCATTGCTTTCTCTGAAACACGTCAGAAGTTTCAGGTTTCTAAAACTGCGTTATAAGGAATTCCAATGTGTGATCTCAAGTGATTTATAGCTAACCAGAGGAAAAAGTAGGCTCCAAAGGTCAGGAAAATAGTAGATGATTGCCTTTACTTGGATGGCTCACTCAGGTGCCGTTTTAAAACTACATGAGAGACAGAGAGAGAAGACAGAAAAAGCAAAGAGGAAGCAGAAAGAGAATGATTTGTCACTGAAGAGATACGGAAGAATTTCAGAATTCTCAGCCTAGCAATAGAAAAAGACTGGCATCGATGGTTATCTATGGCGAGAGGATGAAGCAATGGCAGTCCAGCATTTTCAGGATCAGAAAAAGGGTCAGGACATCAGAACAGAAAAAAAAAAGAATCTGAAAAAGAAGACAGGCAGAGATAAATGTTAACACATTTGAAACCCATTCAACTCTCAATACTATAGTACTGCCATCAAGGAGACTGCGAAATGTTCTGATATTCACCAGACAGTGGTAGAAGGAAGAAAAAATGAGGAATATTTATAATTAATAAGAAATTAGAACAGGGGCCGGCGAGGTGGCGCTAGAGGTAAGGTGTCTGCCTTGCAAACGCTAGCCAAGGAAGGACCGCAGTTCGATCCCCCGGCGTCCCATATGGTCCCCCCAAGCCAGGGGCAATTTCTGAGCGCTTATCTAGGAGTAACCCCTGAGCATCAAACAGATGTGGCCCCAAAAGAAATGTAGAGAAAAAAAAAAAAGAAATTAGAACAACAGGGCAAACTTGATTATTGTATTTCACAGCCTATCATTTTAAAGTATGGTTTTACGAGGGCCTGGGGTGCATGCTTGGAATGCTCTGGGTCTTAATTCTATCCCTAGTACTGGTGAGTATGCCCCTGAAGATCTCTAAGCACTGTTAGGAAAGGATCCTAGTTCTTCTGAGCACTGCTTGAGAGCTCCCCCACCCACCTGAAAAAGCGGGCAAAAAATGACCAAACTACACCTTCTACAATGTAACGTAACTCTAACTTGGTACAAAAACAATCAAAGGCAAGAAAAAAATCAAGTGGAAGTTTTTATCCTTGAGAAACTAGAAGTGAAGCAAGCAAAATTTCAGTTGTGATCTAACAAGTTCTATTCTTCTCCAACTGCACAAACAACAATGGTTGGCTATAAACAAAGAAGGACATCCTGAAGGAAAAAAAAAAAACTGGTATAAGTGGGAAATAAGAACCCCAAGACTTTTATGAAAGATGTCATTTACAAAAAAAAAAAAAAAAGGAAAAACGCTGATCTAAGTAAAGTAAAATGTTGTACGTATCATAAAATGGTGAAATCACCACAATGAAACAATTGTGCAGTTTTTATTTTTGGGGTCTGCCTTTTGCAGTCCCAGGAAGCGGGCACAGTTTTACACGTGCAAGGCCTTACCACTGAACACAAACTGTGATTCTGTCGCTTATTTACAAATGTGTAAAGAAGATGGCCTCGCGAAAAATATTTGATACCAGCGCTTCTGAGTCCAACTTGACCCCACAACATATAAAAGGGGCAAAGTACTGTTTCCACCCACTGATTTTCACTGTTCTTTCAGAATTGAAAAAAAAAAAATAAAAAGCTGAATTCAACCTACAGATTTCAAGTCGGTCTACAACAGGCAACCCACACAATCCACGCAAGGCCGTATCTCCCAGTCGAGAGTCCCAGGGTGCAGAGATTCGCGACAACCTACACACCCCGTCTGGCCTTACTCCCTGGCACCATGTTTGGGCTCCTTGAACACAGAGCCAGGATGAAGGCCCAAGCACGCTCAGACGTACCATCTACCCTTCAGGATATGAATTCAAAGGACAGTTATCAAAACAAGCAGCTCACTGCTACTCCATGAAAATGTAAAAATCAGACGTGTGGCCTACGGCTTATCTAAAATATACAGAATTTGTACGAAGCCCTATGATAAGCATTCTTGGCAGATTGTTTCAACAAACTCTCGAAATAAGAATCTGGCAGGTACCAGAATTCACCCGTCTAAAATAAGATACTTTGATACGAGAATTATTCTGAGCTAAAGACAAATAAGAGCAAAGAGAGAAAAAAAAATGCTGCCCTTTCCCTTTCTGGCCAAAACGGCAGGGCAAAATTTCCTTTTGCAAAGTTAACCTAAATATCCATTGTAAACGTATCAGGAAAAGGACCTACTCCTGGCGTTGCCACATCAATGGCGAAAAAGTCACTAGATCCCCAAAAAACCTCCTTTTCCTCGCCCTATATTTACATTCCCAAAATTAACAGGCATTCAATGCCTAAATTTCTTTTTCTATGTCCAGTTACTTTTCTAAATATTTTCAGTCTCACTACTTCTTTGGATCTTCACTCATTTTAAAAAAAAATAATTTTTTGCTGGGGGTCACACCCAACAGCACTCAGGGGTTCCTCCTGGCTCTACACTCAGAAATGGCTCCTGGCAGGCTTGGGGGACCACATGGGACGCTGGGATTTGAACCCCCGGCTTTCTGCATGCAAGGCAAGCACCCTACTTCCGTGCTATGTCTCTGGACCTTTCACTCAATTTTATGGCAAAAACGGTCCCAGGTAATAAACCATTCCTCTTGCTGATCTGTCTGATCAACTGGAAGTAAAGGGTCCCAGGTAATGAATCTAGTAGAAAAATATTTTTCGTCTCCTACCGGCTTCACTAATACAATACTGATGGCGTGAGACTTTTATATTAACTTGTCAGAGTCACAATTTAAGGAGAAACATGCCAGGTGCCTAACTTAAGTCTGACTGCTTAGTAGATGCATATGCTGGAAGAGAGAGAAAAGCCATTAGCAATTCGTGCTTTCTTTTACTGCAGGGAAAAGCAATCCTGAAGACAAAATATTAGACTCCTGATCTTTGCTACCATTGTGAACACTCGCAGGGGTCCTCAAACTTTTAAACAGGGGGCCAGTTCACTGTCCCTCAGACCATTGGAGGGTCTGACTCTAGTAAAAACAAAACTTATGAACGAATTCTTATGCACACTGCATGTATCTTAATTTGCAATGAAGAGACAAAACAGATACAAATACAATATGTGGCCCGCGGGCCATAGTTTGAGGACCACTGGAACAGGTACGAGTTCCCCGGGAGAAGTCAGTCTCAAATCTAAATCTCAAATCTAAAGTGAGAGCAGGTGGCCAACATACAGCTGATGGAAAGAAACTTGTAAGCATGGCTCAAGTTTGCAAAGGATAAAAGTACAAATTGATGACAGGTGCAGGAGCAGGCACTAAAATTCAAATATAAAAGCATGTGATGCCCGTAAGAAGCTTTTAATGCACCAGTTTGAGGGTGCATTAAATTTTAATATTAATTAATATTAATTTAATATTAATAAAAATATTTTAAATATTTTTAAAACTAAATAGAGTTAAACATGAACTTCCTTAAAGAGATTTTTTTTTAATTTCACAGAAAAGATAGGGTTTAAAACAAAAGGGTTTTCTTCTCTTTTTTTTTTTTTTTTGTTTCATTTTATAGACCACAACTGGGCTCTGCACTCAGGAATCAGTCTTGGCAAGGGGGATCAAAAAGGATGTTGGGGGTCGAACCTGGGTCAGCTGAATGCAAGGCAAAGGCCCAGCCTGCTGTCCTATCGCTCAGACCCTTCTTCAATAAAGTTTAAATATTAAAAATAAGAACAAAAGAAACACTATCCTTTTAAAACGACAAAAACTGAGCAAACTGCCTTCCTATAAACCCTAAATCTTTATTATTATTCTTGAATGAATCGTTTTTCTGAAATATTTGTAGATCACACGGTGATCGCCTGGATCAGAGAGTTCAATCTAGTATCCCCAATTTCCAGGAATTTTTGAAACTACTGTCAAGTCTAGCAGTTACAACACATCTACTTTTAGGGGCCGGAGAGATAGCATAGAGGTAAGGCGTCTGCCTTTCATGCAGAAGGTCATCAGTTCGAATCCGGCTTCCCAAATGATCCCCTGTGCCTGCCAGGAGCAATTTCTGAGCCTGGAGCCAGGAGTTTCCCCTGAGCACTGCCGGGTGTGACCCAAAATCCACCAAAAAAAAAATCTATTTTTAAAGCCTCAACCACAAACCATTTGGGGTCCTCTCTGGCTGAGTGCTTTGCCTACTGGAGGTCTGGGTTTCACGGCAGGTACAACATGGTCCACCAACATCGCTGGGAAAGACCTGAAGCACGAACTAAGCCAGGAGGAGCCTCCCCTGCATCGTTAGGATATTGCCCCCAAACAAAAGAAAACAAAATACAATTAGTTGCAAATATAAACACAAAAACTTCAACTAATGAGAAAAATAACTATCCTCCAAATGAGAAAAAACTGAATTTTGGGGCCGGCGAGGTGGCGCTAGAGGTAAGGTGTCTGCCTTGCGAGCGCTAGCCAAGGAAGGACCGAGGTTCGATCCCCCGTGTCCCATGTGGTCCCCCCAAGCCAGGGGCAATTTCTGAGCGCTTAGCCAGGAGTAACCCCTGAGCATCAAACTGGTGTGGCCCGAAAAACAAAAACAACAAAAATAACTGAATTTATTTCACATCTTGAGATGTCACAAGCATAGTGAAGACATTACTTAGCATAACTCCCAATATTTTGCTTTGTGCTTCCACAACTAGTTTTTAACTTTTCAAACACAGCTGATCCTAAGGTATATTGCAATCAAAAGTGTCGGGGGGGGGGGGGAGGAGAAAAAGGGAGAGGGAAAGAGGAAGAGAAAAAGAGTGAAGAAATGTATGCCTGAAGACAGGAAAGGAAGGGAAAGGGCAGGGAAGGATGGGAGAGAAACTGGGGATACTGGTGGGGGGAAATGGGCACTGGTGATTGTGACTGCACATTGTATGTCTGTGATTAATCATGAACAACTTTATAAATAAAAAAGGAACAACTATATTATGAACAACCTTATAAATAACGTTATTTAAATGGCTTAATTAAAAAAATAATAAAGCAGGGCCTGGAAAGATAGCACAGCGGCGTTTGCCTTGCAAGCAGCTGATCCAGGACCAAAGGTGGTTGGTTCGAATCCCAGTATCCCATATGGTCCCCCGTGCCTAACAGGAGCTATTTCTGAGCAGACAGCCAGGAGTAACCCCTGAGCACCACCAGGTGTGGCCCCAAAACCAAAAATAATAATAATAATAATAATAATAAAGCAAACTGCAACTCAATTTCACTACTGCCAACATTTCGTCTATGGCGAAGCAAAACCCATCAATCCCATCGGGCCCATCCTTTCCTCTAAATAAAGTTTTATTGAAGCATGGTCACGTTCTTTTGACTGCCTTCGCACCGAAACCGCAGAGATGAGTATTTGAAGCAGAAATAATATGCCTAAAATATTTTTCTATCTGGCCCTTTGCAGAAAATTGCCATCCCGCCCTCCAAAAGGTGAAAAACATCCTGTAAGTACCCAATGCCGTTAGACTAAGCCAAGATAAACAAATCAGACAATAATAAATAAAGAAGCTTCTGTACTTGAAAGAAACCATGGCCGGAATACAGAGACACGCCCCAGAATGGCAGAAGACTTTGCCCCCCCACACGCACCTGATAGAACTGGCAGAACTTTACGACCAACAAACATTCAACCCCGGCAAAGAATGAGAAACTTCCTCAAGATATACCCAAAGGCACATGGGGAAAAAATGCTCTGCGTGGTAAACAGACTTTTTTCCTCAGAGAAGAAACAGTTCACCGGAAAGCACATGGAAAAATGCTCACCGCCTCACTAGCCATAAAAAATGCAAACCAAGGGGCCGGAGAGATAGCACGGATGTAAGGCATTTGCCTTGCACGCAGAAGGTCAATGGTTCGAATCCTGGCCTCCCATAGGGTCCCTCAAGCCTGCCGGAGCAATTTCTGAGCGCAGAGCCAGGAGGAACCCCTGAGTGCTGCTGGGTGGGACCCAGAAACCAAAAGAAAAAAAAATGCAAACCAAAACAACAAGATGCCATCTCACACCACAATGAACCGCCACCACCACTTTGTCTCATATATATATATATATATATATATATATATATATATATATATATATATATATATATATATATAAGAATTGGTCTTGAATAGAAAACTTGTGACTTGGGAGAGGGGGACAGGGTGGAGCTAGGCTGGGGAAGGAACACCAGGAGATTCTGGAGGAGGCTGCAATGACACGCTGTCTGGAGTAGTGATGTAAACCCCAGTGCCTAAAATGGGGGAAAGACCCTACAAAGTCTGCATTGCTCTCGCCACTCCCTGGCCCCTCAGCTGTCTTTCGCTAGATGATGGGGCTTCGGGGCTGCAATTCAACTATTAAAAGTACCTTTCTACTACATCCCACATTTCCCATGAAGAGACCTACATCTTCCAGAAAGTCTCAAGAGTTCACCTTTTCTTATAATGGATAGCACGACGGGTCCCTGAATATGCCTGGCCCCAATCAGGGCACCAAAAAAGCACTCACTTCTGATGATGCCGAAACAAAACAATGGATAACTTACTGCAGACCAAAGACCACGTCAATAATGTCATTGTGACTGACACTGCCATATCAAATGGGTCACACACTGTGTTTATGAAAACAAGAGAACATGTTAAGGAAACCACGAGGGGGACCGGAGAGATGGCATGGAGGTAAGGCAAAGTTCGCCTTGCATGCAGAAGGATGGTGGCTCGAATCCCGGCATCCCATATGCCCCCCCCCCCAGCCCAAATCTGCCAGGAGCCATTTCTGAGCATGGAACCAGGAGTCACCCCTGAGCATTGCTGGGTGTGGGCCCCCCCCTAAAAAAAAAATAACGTTACTTCCAAAAGCTCTCAAGACAACATGAAAACTATTTTGAAAAGGCAGACAATTCGAACATGTCACATATATTAAGAAAAAAATACACATATAAAGCCTTAATGAAAATTAATGAGAAAATGTTAATAAAGGAGGCTGGGGCAAGTAGTAGCACAGCAGGTAGGACGCTTGCCTTGCATGTATGTGGTCAACCCAGTTCGATCCCCAGCATCCCACATAGTTCCCCAAGCCTGTCTAGAGTACTTTCTGAGTGCAGAGCCAGGAGTAACCCAAGTGCTGCCAAGAGTGGCCCAACTCCCCCTATAAAAGAAAAGGAAATATTAATAACACCCACAATTATACTGAAAACCTAGCAGAATGACTCAAGTTCAGGTTGCTTCTATCAAATACTGAGGCTTGGTATAAAAATACTAAAAACGCTCAAACTCTGCTGGAGGGCAAAGTATGGCTCGATCTCTCTGAAAAGAGTTTACTAGAGCATTATTGATCTCCTATGCATTTTCCTATGATCAAATTGCCACAGTTAAAAACAGCACATTTATTATAGTGCAGTTCTTTTTGGGGGGAGTTTGGGTCCCACCCGGCCGCGCTCAGGTGTTTCTCCTGGCTCTATGCTCAGAGATCGCTCCTGGCAGGCTCGGGGGACCCTATGGGATGCCGGGATTCGAACCACCGACTTTCTGCATGAAAGGAAAACACCTTATCTCCATGCTATCTCTCCAGTCCCTGTTCCACTTACTTATGACCGTCTGGAGGCCACCCCGGCCACTCAGGCCACCTCCAGAGCTCTGGACTTGGGGACAGCTCTGTAGTGGCCTCTCCCATTCCTCGAGTGGCCCCCCGTCCTCAAGTCTTTTTTTCTCTGGCCACTTCTCTGTTCCCCCTTCACGGGGGAACACACGGGACGAACAGGAGGAGGACGGCTTTGTGGGTCATCGTTCTGCCTCCCAGACTATTTTTCTTGAGCCTTAAAAGTATGAACACGATTCATGCATGACATACCATTCTGCTTACAGGGGATCGTGAAAAAAGAAAAGAATGTTTATGGGGTTGAAGAGTAGGTGCAGAAAGGAGGCACTCCTTTTGTGTTTTGGTTTGTGGTTGTTTTTTTCTTTTTGCCTTTTGGGCCACACCTGGTGACGCTCAGGGATTACTCCTGGCTCAGGGTTCAGAAATCGCCACTGGGGCCCGGAGAGAGAGCACAGCGGCGTTTGCCTTGCAAGCAGCCGATCCAGGACCAAAGGTGGTTGGTTCGAATCCCGGTGTCCCATATGGTCCCCCATGCCTGCCAGGAGCTATTTCTGAGCAGACAGCCAGGAGAAACCCCTGAGCACCGCCGGGTGTGCCCTCCCCCCAAAAAAAAGAAAAGAAAAAAAGAAAAGAAAATAAGACAACATTAATCTGACAGCACCAATATAGAAAGGGATAAAAAGCCATCACAACTTGTATATTTTGAAAAGGATGCCAAGTGTTACAACTCTAGAGAATAAAGAAAACTCCAGATGCCCAAGAAATCTTCCTCAAAAATTGTTTTCAATAAAAAGCTTTTTTTTTTTAAATAAAAAATATAGGGGCCAGTGAGGCGGCGCTAGAGGTAAGGTGTCTGCCTTGCAAGCGCTAGCCAAGGAAGGACCGCAGTTCCATCCCCCCCGGCGTCCCATAGGGTCCCCCCAAGCCAGGGGCGATTTCTGAGCGCTTCGCCAGGAGTAACACCTGAGCATCAAACGGGTGTGACCCTAAAAACAAAACAAAAAGTATATATAAATATAAATAAAAAATAAAATAAAAATGTGTTTGAAAAATCTGTAAACAGTCCTTCAATAAAGTATTGAATTGACTGTAGTTGGGCTTCATTAAAAACAAGAGAGAAATCCTCTCTCTCTCTCTCTCTCTCTCTCTCTCTGTATATATGATACAGAGATCTTGCTCTTTGTTAATACGAAATACGGTGAAAAGAAGAGACCCCTCTCTTTGCGATTTGGGTCTCAGTATTCTAACACGCAGCTCCCAATTCTGCATTAACTAGCAGCCAGATGACAGCCAGCGTGCTGTGACTTCCCTTCCCTGGGAAAGAAAGAAGTCAGAGCCATCCAACTCCGGGCATTCGAACTTCCAATACACCCGTTTCATGATTCAATCATTACTTTATCCAAAACCATATTCTAAAATCAACATCAGATTCTAGGGGCCGGAGCCACAGTCCCCGCTGTGGCCTTGCACGTGGCTGATCCGCATCTGATCGGCGCAACCCCAGATGGTCACCCCAGCTGCAGCAGGACTGAGCCCGGAGCACCACCTGGCGTATGCCCCCAACCCCTGCCCTCCCCCAAATCTATTCTAAAGTACATGTGTTGTTAGGCCTTTTTTCTTCCAACTCTGACGTGAGAACCTATTCGAGAAAAAGGGTCTTTGAGTGACCATGGGATGTCTGTAAGGAGTTCCTTGCAAGATCAGAATTCAGGCAGAGACTATAGAAAAAGCTAAAGACACTGAGTTAGGTCCCTTTCAGGTAAAACATGTCCTCTCCTATTTTAATATTCTTTTTATTATTTACATAACATTGAGTCATTTTTTACTTAACAAGTTTCGGTTTGTCCAGTCCAAAAAGGTTCGAGTATGCCTAGTAAAATCTACTTTCCATTTTTAACCAAGGCCAAACTATAAACAACTTTTCCTATTTTTGCTGGTTGCACTTATAAAAAATAATTGACTTTCTCCAGCCTGTTGCAAAAAACAAAAAACAAATCCCGTGAAACCACGTCCATAAAATCGAATACAATAGCAGCGGCTCATAGTCCAAGAAAGGCTGAACAATTTCATCACGACGCTTCAAAGACGCCCATAGCCGACGTTCCGTTTGCAGAATTTAATAAGGCCATTAACTTCTGGCAGGATCCAAAGTGCAATTAGGATCTTAACATGCGAGCAAATGACTTGGGGAAAACAGCATCGCGGACGCCTGCCACCTGGTCACCCCTTAAAATGAAAAAAAAATCCAAGCCTTGTTGTGGGGGGGCCAAATCCTAAAATCTAAATCATAAAAGGCAAAACGGGTGCGCACAGAACAAAAACACACCCTCCCCTCCACTACTCCTGGATTCAAGAAGCAACCAAGACGTTTTCATTTTCGCGCCGAATGCCAAGGAAAAGAACAATCCGAAAGAACTCTCCACCGAAAACCCTAAATCCTGGGACTTTAGAGATGAGGCCAGCAGAGGCACAGAAGCTGCCTTCTTGTTTCTAGGAAGTTGTCACTGTTACTAGCGAGTTGGTCACTGTCGCAGATATGTTGCTGTTGTTGCTGCTGACAAGTTGTGACTGTCTCAAGTCACTCTTACCAATAAGTTGTTACCAACCGGTCATTGTTAGTGTTACTATTACTAGCCAGTTGGTTACTGTTGTAGATACGTTGCTGTTGTTGTTGCTGACAAGTTGTGACTGCTGCAAGTCACTGTTACCAATAAGTTGTTGTTATTGTTAGTGTTACTGTTACTAGCCAGTTGGTTACTGTTGTAGATAAGTTGTTGTTGCCGACAAGTTGTGACTGTCGCAAGTCACTCTTACCAATAAGTCGTTCCCAACCGGTCATAGTTAGTGTGACTGCTACTAGCAAGTCGGTTTCACTGTTGCAAACAAGTTCCCGTTGCTGTTTCGAATGCGTTGCAAAGTCCGACCCACCTACAAGCCCAGCCACCCCACCAACTTTGGGGCCGGGACCCCACCTTCAGCCCGCACTTTGCAACCCCCGGGGAGCCAAGCCCGGGATCCGGCCACAAGGAAGCAGGAACGCTTGTGAGGCGACGAGGGTTGGAGAGGAAAGAGATCGGGGGCCCGTCCCCAAACCCCGCGCCCGCCCAGCCAAGGAGTCGCCAAGGACTGGGAGGCCTGGGGACCTGGGGACTTGGATCCCGGTGCTTGGGGGGGTACTGGGGACTCGGTCCTGGGCCCCGGGCTCGTTTGGGGGACGGGAGGGAGGGAGGAAGGGAGGCCCGGCTCAAGGCGCTCCCGCAGGGGACAAAGGTTGGGGACGTCCCGCAGCTCCGGGGAGGCCGGGCGGACGGACGGACAGACAGACAGGCGGACAGACAGATGGACCCAGACGGACGCATGCGCCGCTCGCCTTCCTGGGCTCCCGGGGCGCGCGTGGGGGAAGGGCGGCCCGGCCCCCCACTTGTCCCCGCCGCCCCCCCCACCCCGCACCCTGCAGCCCAGGACCTGCGGGGCCCCGAAGCGAAGCGCACCGCACCGCACTGCACCGCACCGCCCGGGCTCAACTCACCTGGTCCGGCCGGGACGCACAGACCGCGCGCAAGACGGACGCGGACGCGGACGCGGACCGAGCCAGGAGCGAAACTCTCTCCCTCCCTCCCTCCCTCCCGCGCCCGCCCCGCCCCGCCCGCCGCCAGTCGCCGCCGTCGCCGCCGCCACCCCCGGGCCCAGCCACACTGCGCAGGCGCCCGCGGGACCAGCGCAGAGCCACGCCCACTGGGGTGGATGGGCGGGGCCAATGGAGGCGCTCGTCCAATCCAAAGACGCCGCTCAGAGACGCCGCCCTCTCATTGGTCGACCCCCCCGCGCACGCGCTCTCTGGTATAAATAGCCAGCCCCGGAGCGGGGGCCCGGAGGGATAGCATGCAGGTAGGGAGTTTGCCTTGCGTGCAAAAGGTCGTTGGTTCGAATCCCCGCATCCCATAGGGTTTCCCCCGCCTCCCCAGCCTGCCAGGGGTGATTTTGGAGCCTAGTACAGCCAGGAGGAATCCCTGGGTGAGACACCACAGCAGCAAAAATTCGAATCATGTTCCATTTCACTTGCCAAACATTTGGTTTGATTTCTCACCTATGTCATATTCATCATGAATAAAAAAAATTATTTGAAATAAGGTTTATGGCATGCAAGTTTACAGAAATCCTCCCTGGCCAGGATTATTCATTCATCCACTCAGATATATGTTCTTTATTCTTCTAGGCTAACTCTCTACATTGGTTTTATTTTGTGTGTGTGTGTGGTTTTGATTTTGTTTTATCTTTTGGGGGGTCACACCCGGCTTTGCTCAGGGGTTCCAATCTTTTAGATGACCCAGAGGGTCGTCATACACTACAAGCACCCCTCCTGATTAGTTGCCCAAAAGAGATAACCTCTTCAGTTCTCTTTACTCACGCCTTCCAATACCCTAGGCCCAGGCAGCTTTGCCATTTACCCCCACTGGATCAACTACGTGGCGACTTGGTGTCCTCTGTCGTCCCCTGACTCTACCTATAAAATGAAGGGCTTATCGGTCGGAGATAGTAGCTGCTGATCTCAAAATAGTGGGAATTCTTCTGTAAAGTCATATACAAACATTAGTCTTATCTCCTCAAGACATTTTCTAGGGTCCTGGGAGATAACCCCGTGTGTGCTTTGCCTGCAGGATGCCCAAGTTTATTGCAAGCACCTCTGGAAATCACACACACACACACACACACACACACACACACACACACACACACACACACACACACACACACACAGTAGCCCCTGAGCACTCCCAGGTGTAACCTAATCAATAAACAAAAGCTATCTTTCCTTTTAAAAGGTCGTTGAGCCTGTGGCAGATATTTAAAAATATCCCCGGTGAGGGGAAGGAATCATTCCCAGAATCCCCAAGCGAGCAAACTATAAAATAGATGAAAAGGAAAAAAAAAGCAGGAGGATTTGAGTTGTAGGCCTGCAGGTGATTATTTCTGTGATTTAGACGAGGTCGCGTTTCCCAGGCCAACGTCGTATAGCAAGGACTTTGCTGCTCTGGCCCCCACCTCATATGAAGATTCTGGCAGCCTCTGTCGAGGGGGCTCGAGAGTGGGTATGGCACGGGGTGTTCCAAAGACAAAGTTCTCATATCAAAGTAAAATGCGGGCCCGGAGAGCTAGCACAGCGGCGTTTGCCTTGCAAGCAGCCGATCCAGGACCAAAGGTGGTTGGTTCGAATCCCGGTGTCCCATAGGGTCCCCCGTGCTTCCAGGAGCAATTTCTGAGCAGACAGCCAGGAGTGACCCCTGAGCACCACCATGTAAAATAAAAGTCAGTACACACCGCTGCTCTGCTGAATAGCCAACTTGTCTCCTGGCCTCACCTCTCCCATCCTCATTCCGTGCCAAGTTCCATCAGTATCTTTGCTGCGATTCTCATGTCCCCAGAACTTCTCCTTCAGAGAGGATTTTTCTGCCTCAGTATCCAGTCTCTGCTTGCCTGTTCTGCCTCGCTTCCTTTAGGTCTTCATTGATATGTCTGTCCCCGGTGGTAAAATAAAAATGTCCCCCACGCCCACCACAGCACTTCCTTTGTCCAACTTTACTTTTTGTTGTATTTATTTATGACCTGCCATATTTATACAAGAATGGTATATTATTCATTATCCTTATTTTCAGTTTCTTAGAATTTTAGAATCTAGTACCTGATATGCAGAGGGTCCCCAAATGTTTGTTGGATGAGTCAATGAATGAATGAATGAAACAGACAGTGGAAGTGAAGTTAAGAGGATGAAAGGGTCAAAGAAAAGCTCGAACTTTGTTGAATGTTTGATTTTTGCATAGTCCATCTCATAAATATATATTTTTTCTTTTGGGGCCACACCCTATGATGCTCAGGGGTGACTCCTGGTTATGCGCTCAAAAGTCGCTCCTGGCTTGGGGGACCATATGGGACGCCGGGGAATCAAACTGCGGTTTGTCCTAGGTCAGCCGTGTGCAAGGCAAAAGCCGTACCACTTGCACCTCCACTCTGGTCCTATAAATAATTTCTTAATGATGGTTGTTTGCTTCAACATGGTTTAAAGGAAACTGGAAAATACCAAAGGAAACAATACAAAAGTTAGCCTGAGAAAGAAAGCTTCTATAAAAATTCACAGATCATATGTAGCAGGTATTTGTAAATCTTCATCAAAAATTGATATCTAGAACTCAAAAAAAAAAACATCTTTTTCATGAAAAATCCTAATGTTTGCATTGATACACTCAAATAGATTGAGAGTAGGCATTTGCACTCAGATTGTGCTTGGGCGGGGAAGGAGGAGATGGGCTACACCAGGGGTCTCAAACTCAATTTACCTGGGGGCCGCAGGAGGCAAAGTGGGGGTGAGGCAGGGCCGCATAAGGGATTTTGCTTCCCGAATATTCGCAATAAAAATTTGCATTAGTAAGAAAAAAAATCGCAAAAAATCACATTAAACATTTGCATCCCCCGAACGTAACTGCTCGGGGTATGCGAATGTTTAATGCGATTTTTTCTTACTAATGCGATTTTTATTGCGATTATTCGGTAAGCGAATAATAGCGAATACTGCGAGTTAGATCCTTGGCACCACCTGGCCGTGTGGCTCATAGCCAAAACCAAGCCCAACCAAAAGGAAATGATTTTTTTAATCAGAGATTGAACACCACGGCAGTCTTTTGGGGGTCGCTGACAAGCAAATAGCATTTCTCTCTTTTTCTCAAAGTAGCTTTTAGGAGAAATATTCAAGCCATGTTTTGGAATTTAAACTTTTTGGGTTTTTTGTTTGTTTGTTTTTGTTTTTGTTTTTGGGCCACACCCGGCGGCGCTCAGGGGTTACTCCTGGCTGTCTGCTCAGAAATAGCTCCTGGCAGGCACGGGGGACCCTATGGGACACCGGGATTCGAACCAACCACCTTTGGTCCTGGATCGGCTGCTTGCAAGGCAAACGCCGCTGTGCTATCTCTCCGGCCCCATGGACCGGCCACTTTCAAGGCAAAGAATACCCATTGTCCTATCTCTCCAGCCCCCGCTCCTCTATAAAATCTACTTAAAAAGAACAAGTCCTCAATAGTAGAATTAGGGGTGGGAGAAATCATGACGCAAACTACGCACATGGTTTGGTTTGCATTTTGCGAAAACGTGATGGAAAGCATTCGCCTCTTGGAGGAAGTTTCTGTTGGCCTTTTCGTCCCATGTTTTCAGGGGGTTGTATATTTATTTTTCTCGTAAAGTTCTTCCAGTGCTTTATATACTTTTGACGTTGTACTTTAATATTTCCGTGCCATATGTTTCCTTTTCAGGAATCATGCTGCTTTTTCACTCAGCTAGGGCAGGTTTCCTTGCTTTCAATGAGTCACAGAGATTTTCTGCGTTGCAGACTTTAAATCAGCTCAATGTATGAAAAGATATAAGAATCTCTCAAGTAACAGACTAGTTATAAGAAACTCCGACAAAGAGGCAGCTATTATTCCTTCCTCCGGTAGTCTTTGCTGTCTCGCATTTGAATCTATTTTGTTGCTAAGTATATTGTTTTATGAATATACCATCATAAGTAAATTCACAGATGTTTGGGATAATTGGCCTTGTTTGTAGCTTTTTACTAGTAGTAAAACTCCTATGATCATCGACACGCAAGATTTGTTTTAAGTACATATCTTACCCCATGCTGTGAACATGTTATTTTATTTTTATTTATGTATTTATTTATTTATTTATTTATTTTGTCACACCTGGCAGCACTCAGGGGTTACTCCTGGCTCTGTGCTCAGAAATAGCCCCTGGCAGGCCTAGGGGACCATATGGGATGCTGGGATTCCAACCACTGTCCTTCTGCATGCAAGGCAAACGCCCTACTACTGTGCCATCTCTCTGGCTCATGTTATTTTTCTTTAACAAATACCTAGGTGGAATGGTTTGATGTCATCTGATAAGAATGTTTTAACTTTACTATACTTCTATTTTACAAAGTGGTTATTCATGGACCATGATGTGGCAAGGATCATGTTGTTCCACAGTCACTTGTGTTTGATGAGGTTTGGCATTGAATTTTCTGGTGGGTTAGTCTGGACTCAGGGCTTATTCCTGTGTCTGCACTCAGGGATTGCTCCTGACAGAGATTGAGGACCCATAGCACACGAGGCAAGTGCCTTGCCTACTCTACTATCTCTCTGGGTCCTGGCACTGAAATTCTGTTTGGCTTTTGGCTTTGGACTACGCTAGATTGAGCACAGGACCCAGCTGGGCTCAGGGTTAATTTCTCTGATACTGGGGATCAAATCCACATGTCCCAGAATGCAAAGCATACATTCTCTCCTATTGAGCTATGTCTCCAGCCTTGGTACTGCATTTTGAAGGATTCTACTGTTAAACAAGCTAGTCATAGCTATGACTTTCTTCTCCAGAATAAATTTGCTGTAGATGACCACTTCCAGAAAAGCAATTCCTATAATGAGAGATTTATTTGCAAATTAAAAACGGCCATTCTAAATAGTTCGTGCTTAAAATAGCTCTGATGATGATCTTGTCTTGGTTTCTTGGAACACGACTTTATTCCTGATTGTGAAGGTGGGAAAGAAATTTCTTCTTCGACATGAATAAAAAGGAAGTCAGGAATCCTCTGGGCTGATGGCCAGAAGACTACAACTAGTGCAGCGCTGTTCACTGGAAGTATGTCAGCATTCTGTATCATTTGAAAAGCATCATTCAGTCTATTCTGTAAGAAAAATTAAAAAGACATGAGTGTAGAATGAATTTACAGATTTAACCCACGCCAAGCAACACACCAAAAAGCACGGTAATATTTGAACAATCTATAAAATGGAAACATCTGTTACTTTTACACAAATACTTCAAAATATGGTTTGTGTTTTAGACTTCAGCTTAGTTGCTAAATTTCCCATCGTTGAAGAGAAATAAAAAGACATTTTTGTGGGGGCCGGAGAGATAGCAAAGCAGCTGGGCGTTTGCCTTGCACGCAGCCATTCAGGACAAATGGTGGTTCGAATCCCAGTCCCCCATACCAGCCAGGAGCGATTTCTGAGCAGAGAGCCAGGAGTAACTGGATGTGGCCCCCCAAAAAAAGACATTTTCTTTGTGGGTGGGAGTATAGAGTTTCCTGAGATGTGCTCAGGTGGTATGGGGTCATTTCCTGCAACACTCATCCAATCTGACTGACAGTTCAAAGTGAGGGTCCAAGGACAGTCAGGGTCACACATAGCGATGCCAGCACTGCCCAGAGGTATCCAGGGCTATGCCCTGTGATGCTTGAGAGGACATAGGGTGCCAAGGATAAAACCCTGTCATATTTGGCAGTACATGCTATGCTACGCATGTGCCTAGCCTGCTATGTTGATCTCCACCATCCCCTGCATCATGGAAGAATATTCTACACAAGGGTTTTTTTTTTTGATGTAAAGAAATAAAATTTTTTATTTCTTAGTTACACTAGCCACATTTCATGTGCTCAAGAGTTCAATGAATTTAGTTGCTAGCATATCTGCGGGACAGGGAGGGGAAGACAGAAGAGTGACACATTCCTTGTCACAGCTCATGGTACAAATACCAGCAAGATCGGTGTGAAATCTGACGTGTATCAATTTTTTTATGGCTTTGAAGAAGTAAACTTAGTTTTTGTTTGTTTTGGGTGCTCGGGTAGTACTTAGGGCTTACTCTGTGCTGAGGTCCAACCTGGCAGTACTTGTATGAAGTGCAGGAATTGAGTTCAAGTCAGCCATACGCAAGGCAAATACTCTCCAGCAGAAACAAGTAAACTTTCTAAGTTTTCTTTTTCTTTCTTCTTTCTCTTTCTTTCTTTCTTTCTTTCTTTCTTTCTTTCTTTCTTTCTTTCTTTCTTTCTTTCTTTCTTTCTTTCTTCCTTCCTTCCTTCCTTCCTTCCTTCCTTCCTTCCTTCCTTCCTTCCTTCCTTCCTTCCTTCCTTCCTTCCTTCCTTCCTTCCTTCCTTCCTTCCTTCCTTCCTTCCTTCCTTTCTTTCTTTCTTTCTTTCTTTCTTTCTTTCTTTCTTCTTTCTTTTCTTCCTCCTCCCTCCCTCCCTCCCTTCTTCCCTCCCTCCCTTCCTTCCTTCCTTTTTTTCCTTTCTTCTTTCTTTCTCTCTCTTTTTCTTTCTTTCTTCTTTCTTTCTTTCTTTCTTTTCTTTCTTTCTTTCTCTTTCTTTCTTTCTTTCTTTCTTTCTTTCTTTCTTTCTTTCTTTCTTTCTTTCTTTCTTTCTTTCTTTCTTTCTTTCTTCTTTCTTTCTTTTTCGATCTTCCTTCTTTATTTCTTTTCTTTTTCAATACCTTTATTTAAACACTATGATTACAAACATGAAGTTGAGTTTCAGTCATAAAAATAATACCCCTGGCTATCTGCTCAGAAATAGCTCTTGGCAGGCACGGGGACCATATGGGACGCCGGGATTCAAACCGACCACCTTGGGTCCTGGGTCAGCTGTTTGCAAGGCAAACGCTGCTGTGCTATCTTTCTGGCCCCGAGGAAGGGATTTTTGAATTGTAAATTTGTGTTCCTAGGGTATATCCCTAGGAGTGGTATAGCTGGATTATATGGGAGGTCAATTTCCAGGTTTTTTTTTGGGGGGGGTCACACCTGGCAGCACTCAGGAGTTACTCCTGGCTCTATGCTCAGAAATCGCTCCTGGCAGGCTCGGGACGATTTGCAATGCTGGGATTTGAACCACTGTCCTTCTGCATGCAAGGCAAATGCTCTACGTCCATGCTCTCTCTCCAGCCTTAAATTCCAGTTTTTTGTTTTTTTTTTTTAAGAATCTCCATATTGTTTTCCATCAAAGCTGGACTAGACGGCATTCCCACCAGCAATGAATAAGAGTTCCTTTCTCCCCACATTCCCGCTAGCACTGATTGTTATTGTTTGTGATGTATGCCAATCTCTGTGGCATGAGATGGTACCTCATTGTTGTTTTGATTTGCAATTATTCCCTGATATTAGTGATCAGAAAAATGAAAATCAAAAAATGCTCCACATCAGTTCTTTTTTCTTTAGCAGAAAGATCTCCACCATCTTTCTGTTAAAATGAAAAGAAATAAGGGGCCGGCGAGGTGGCTCTAGAGGTAAGGTGTCTGCCTCGCAAGCGCTAGCCAAGGAAGGACCGTGGTTCGATCCCCCAGCGTCCCATATGGTCCCCCCAAGCCAGGGGCGATTTCTGAGCGCTTAGCCAGGAGTAACCCCTGAGTATCAAACGAGTGTGGCCGAAAAACCAAAAAAAAAAAAAAAAAAAGGAAAGAAATAACATCCCTTCATGAAGATTAAGAACACATGCATGATAATGTAGATTCAGTGAAGTTTTATGAAGAGAGGGCTTTTGGAAACACTGACCTTTCCTTACAGTTTATATCTCTTCTATATTTGTTTTGGTGCCACACCCAGAGATACTCAGGGCTTGCTCCTGGCTCTGAACTCAGGGATCACTCCAGGCAGTGCTTGAAGAGCCAGTTGTGGTGCTGCGAATTGAACCTGGGTTGGTTGTGTGCAAATGCAAGTATCTTATTCTCTATCCCTCCAGCCCCTCTATGTTTCCTTTTTATTTTACGCTCCCCCTTTCCTTTCTGTTGTAGCTACTATTTTGATGTTCAGGTGTGGTGCAGTTAGAGGTCACACAATTGATTGTGGCTGCTTGTATGCTAGGTTGAGGTGTGGCAGGGGTCACACTCACTGGAGTTTTCATACTTGTTATGGCCTGGGAAAATAGTACTCTGTAACGTCAGTGGTGCCAGGAATAAAATTTGACACCCATGTAGGCACTAGATCACCAAGCTGCATTCCTTAATCCATTCTTATATATATATTTGGTTTTTGGGCCACACCCTGTGACGCTCAGGGGTTACTCCTGGCTATGCGCTCAGAAGTTGCTCCTGGCTTCTTGGGGGACCATATGGGACGCCGGGGGATCGAACCTCGGTCCGTCCTAGGCTAGCGCAGGCAAGGCAGGCACCTTACCTCCAGCGCCACCACCCGGCCCCAATATTTTAAAGCTTAGGGATTGGGAGGGATTAGGTCTTTAAGCAACATCCAATGGTTCATGTTATTTCTCCTAAGTATGCAGGAATCAGTCCTGCCAGTATTCATGGAACCATATGTGATGCCAGGAATTGAACTGGGGTAGTCTGCATGCAAATGCTTCGATTCTTTCCCATCTCTTCAGCTCCAAACATGGGGATTTTTGAAATGCAGAACGCCCACACTGCAGATGGTCCACTGGGCACTACTTGGAGTCATCCCTAAAGATAGAGCCAGAAGTAAACCCTGAACAATTCTGGGTGTGTCTCAGCCACCTGGACGTCCACAGAAATTAATATAAATGTAGAAAGCAGAGATAGAGGGACAATGGCACCCATCTTCCAGGACCCATTGGTGACCTACCATAGAAATAACACACTATTGGTGAATGTCTAAAGGAAAACAATAAGTCAAAGGGAGCAAGTAATAGACTTAGGGACAGCCCTAAAGAAAATAATTCTTTTTTTTTGGGGGGGGGGCCACACCCGTTTGATGCTCAGGAGTTACTCCTGGCTAAGCACTCAGAAATTGCCCCTGGCTTGGGGGGATCATATGGGATGCTGGGGGATTGAACCGTGGTCGTGATCTTTCCTTGGCTAGCGCTTGCAAGGCAGACAGCTCACCTCTAGCGCCACCTCGCCTGTCCCAATGAAAATAATTCTTACAGATAAACAGTTTATGACCTGAAGAACATATAGGTTCTACATGGTTCTTTACTTGAATATCCACTATTCCAGTCATTAAGATTTAATAAACAGATGGACACAAATTAAGATATTGGTGTTTCAAAGTAGCCTTTATTTCTGTCTCAAAAAACACAGCTTTGTTTTTCTCTTGCACTTCCTATTATTTCTTGAGCTTTGTTTTGTAGTCTAGTCGTTGTTTTTTATCTGATAAAACAATGAAGTCATATTAATTAATTAGAAAGTTTGAAATATAGAACACGTCTATAGTATTACTAAGATAAAACAAAAACTGAGGGGCCGGAGAGATAGCATGGAGGCAGAGCGTTTGCCTTGCATGCAGAAGGACAGTGGTTGGAATCCCGGCATCCCATAGGATCCCCTGAGCCTGCCAGGGGCGATTTCTGAGTGTAGAGCCAGGAGTAGCCCCTGAGCGTTGGCAGGTGTGACCCAAAAACCAAAAATAAATAAATAAATAAATAAATAAAACAAAAACTGAAACATAAGCTAAGTGATTAAAATAAAGATTATAATTACTATATAACTTTCAATATAACAATAATAGTCTTTTTTGGTTTTTGGGCCACACCCAGTGATGCTCAGGGGTTACTCCTGGCTATGTGCTCAGAAATCACCCGGGCAGGCTCAGGGATGCTGGGGGATTGAACCGCAGTCCGTCCTGAATCAGCAGCATGCAAGGAAAACGCCCTACCGCTGCGCCATTGCTTTGGCCCCCACAATAAGAATTCTTTAGGCAGAGACGATGTCCTTACAAGTTTTGTTTTTGAGCCACTCCTGGTAGTGTTCAGGGCTTACTCCTGGTCTTAGACTCAATGAACACGCAGGAGGTTCAGGGGGCCATATGTGGTGCCAAGAATTTTAACCAAGACAGTTACAAGTCACAAGACAAGTGCTCTACCTGCTTTCTTTTCACTCCATCCCAAGACGTCCTTTTTTAAATCTAGAAATTGAAGCTATATCTAAGGGACACCAAATTTCTTGATTTTCAAAAATTGGAGGCTACTCCCATTGTGTCTGTGGGCCACTAGGGCCATACTCAGTGATGCTAAAGGGACAAGAGATACTAGTGATTGAAATTTAGATGTTCCATGTGCAAGGCATGTACTCTACCATTTGAGGCATATCCTTGCCCCAATTTATTTTTTTGGCTGGGGCTAAGAGACTTCTCACAGCTCTGTGCTTGGGGGTGACTCCCTCATGATAGGGGGACCATGGAATGCTAGGAATTGAACCTGGGCCTCCCATCTGCAAAGCATACACTCATTGCATGGAGATTTTGCTTTGTCCAAGGTTCCTAGTTTTTTTAATCATCTTATAAGTAAATATTTTTTTCATAAGAACGACTTCTCAAGTAAAACCTAACAATTTAAGATGTTCTAGTTAAATAATTTTCTTTCCTTAAATGTCTATTGAATGATTTGCAAGTTTGTAACCTGCTAACTTGATTTCTTTTTTTCTTTTTTTTGTTTTGTTTTGTTTTTGGGCCACACCCGACAGTGCTCAGGGGTTACTCCTGGCTGTCTGCTCAGAAATAGCTCCTGGCAGGCACGGGGGACCATATGGGACACCGGGATTCGAACCAACCACCTTTGGTCCTGGAGTTTCTTCCCCTCCATATTATCAACAATGTACAATGTAAATATTTGGCAGTCATTTCTAAAATTTCAAAAAGGAAGATTTCTATGTAGTGTGGGACCTGGAGAACTGGTACAGACTTCATGTGTATTTGAAGGAACATGCCTTGCATGTGCCTGACCCTGGTTCAATCTGGCATGGTCCCCCACAAGGTCCCCTCTCAGGCATCGCTGGGTATAGCTCTGAAGGGCCCCAACCTGCATTGACAACCTAAAATCATCAGGCACCACAGCCTTGGGTCCTTGCATTGAACCACTGGCCTGGTTGGCGTTTTCCTTCTTCAATTTGGGGGGGGGGTTGGTTCACACCCGGCAGTGCTCAGGGGTTACTCCTGGCTCTACACTCAGATATCGCTCCTGGCAGGCACTTGGGACCATGTGGGATGCCAGGATTTGAACCACCGACCAAATGACTTACCTTCATGCTATCTCTCTGGCCTCCAATTTTTCTTAGTAAGACCAGTGTTTGGAATATTTTTCCCTTTGGTTTTTGGGCCAAACCAAGTAGTATTAGGTGGATCATGCAGTATGAGACAATGATCTTGGGCCTCTCGCACACAGAGCACATGCTTAATCCATTGAGCTATCTCTCTGTATCTGACATTTCATAATTTTAGGATAATATATCGCATGTTGTAAAAGTCATCAAAAAGAATTAGGTTTTGGGGCTGAAGAGAAAGTACATGAGTTAAGGAAGGCACTTGCCTTGCATGTGATAAATCCTGGTTGGGTTACGTGATCCTGGGTTCCAGTGAGCGTCACCCTGAAGCCCAGAGCAGGAAGTAGCCTTGAGGTGTGGCCCCAAAACCTAACACTCCCTACCCTCCCGAAAGAGAATTGATCATTTTCAAAGAAACTAATCTCTCTGAACTCCATAAGACATTGAGTGATGCCAGGGCTTTGACATTTACTGCTAGATGGACAGACTAGCATGTACCACCTAGAACAACACCACTGCGCTGCCCTCCACCTCCATAAAGAAAGCTCTTCGAGTCAGGGAAGAAAATGACCAGAGCAGAGACACAGACTAAGGAGTGGATGTGGACATTGTGGCGCTATTGAGCAGACACTTTTCATTCACATTTTCCTCTGGTGTTGAGCTCTGGTCCGGGGTGCATGCGGGTGGGTCCCCTCAATAAACTATACAGACTATATGTATGGCCTGTAGATAAACATTTGTACCATTTTCTTTTTTGGTTTTTTTTTTGTTTTTTTGGGTCACACCCGGCAGTGCTCAGGGGTTACTCCTGGCTGTCTGCTGAGAAATAGCTCCTGGCAGGCACGGGGGACCATATGGGATGACCTAAGGGCCTTAGCTCTGCTGGCGAATCTGAGAAAACAGGAGTGTGAGGAGGAGCTAGAGGGTGAAAGAGAATGAAAAGAATTCCTTGCAAAAGCAGGAGTAAGGGCCGGAGAGATAGCACGGACGTAGGGCATTTGCCTTCCATGCTGAAGGATGGTGGTTTGAATCCCAGCATCCCATATGGTCCCTCGAGCCTGCCAGGGGTGATTTCTGAGCATAAAACCAGGAATAACCCCTGAGCGTTGCCGGGTGTGACCCCAGAAAACAACAAGAACAAATCAAAAGCAGGAAAAAGTTATTCTCTCCAGTACTCTTCTGCCTATCCTGATACATTGACCCATGACAGATTTCAGAGCAGAAACCACCACAAAACCGTTCCACATTTCTTCTACTTTGGTTGTTACTATAATAAATAATAGGATTCAATGTTAAATGATTAAATCAATATTTTAAGTTGCTATTCACAGAAGAGAGAACTTTCTGTGAATAACCAAATGCATTATTCAGAAACTATTTTTCTTGGATCTTTGATTCATTTTACTTGTAAAATAACCAAAACATTGCCTTTCATGAATTATTTTTGAATAGAAAATTTTTATTAAAATAAGTACAAGATTCAATCCATGGAATTGTTTCTTTTTTTTGTGTGTGTGTGTGTGTGAAAGTCATCTACTTAGAGCTAGCTATATCTTTATATCTACAGAAGCTTAAATTAATTTTATTAATAAGAAATGGTTACCTTGATATTTGCTTACATATCTTTTCCATATGCTTTTTCTTTGACTGTTTATTTTTTCTTTATCACATCCACTCCCCCTGAGAAAGGGGGAAACAGATGAGCACAAGATTGAGAAAATGAGAAGAGAATTAGACATGACGGGAGAGAACCAGAGGGCAAATAATGAGGGGAAGAAGAAGTGTTCAATAGGAAGGGCGAAAGTAAGGAAAAAAAAAAGACAAAAGCAGGAGAGAAAAGGGCACAGAAAGAAAGAAAAAAGAAAGAAAGAAAAGAAAGAAAGAAAGAAAGAAAAAGAAAGAAAGAAAGAAAGAAAGAAAGAAAGAAAGAAAGAAAGAAAGAAAGAAAGAAAGAAAGAAAGAAAGAAAGAAAGAAAGAAAGAAAGAAAGAAAGAAAGAAAGAAAGAAAGAAAGAAAGAAAGAAAGAAAAGAAATAAAGAAGAAACTAAATTTGGGTTTTCAATTCATTTTAAATTCATTCATACAATATTCTAACCACTTCATCCCTGGTCTCTGCAATGTTCAGTAGCGCTCCTTGTTAAATTCCACATTCAAGTTTTCTGTAATGGCCCTCCCTTTCTCTTATTTTTTTGGCCCAAATTTCATAAACAGAGAATGAACCAGGCTCCTTAGGATTCCCAGGAATTTGATTTGTAATAGTTAAGGGGAAGCTGAAAAAGAAAGACGGACAGGCTCCCCACTCACAGTGTGTATTGTTTTCTTCCCCCCTCTTCCTTTCTTGAATTTCTATCTTTTGTTTCTTTTCTTTTCCCATCTTGAAAAAAAAAATACCATAGGATAAATAAGCCTATTGTTTGGGGTCACAGTTTAAGAGCCCAAAGACTAAAACAGTTAGCGATGGAGAGTCAAGAAAGGAGAGAGGGACCCCCCACCCAGAGACAAAGGCTTATCTGGGGCTACATCTGATCTGCTAAGTCTTTTATATAGACAATACCTTTGAAATGTGTCTCTCTCCATAATTTTACTTTAAAAGTAGAAAAAGTAAAGTTTTTTCAAATTTCTGAGAGGTTTGCGAGGGGACAGGGCGTTCTGTGAGCACTCTCGAGTAGTTTTAATGTGGATCTATCTGACAAGGTTAGAAGGAACAGTGACGCATTCTTTATCGAAGGGAGGACTTTTTTCTGGCTTGCAACTAGAAATGAGACTGATGGACTCATTTTTAAATCTACATGCACTCCTAATTCAGTAGGCCAAGGGATTATGATTCTACTAATGTTTGCTTTCCCTGGATGTGAATAAGGTATGAAAGGGAGAAAAATAGCAATTTAGAGGATTGTGAAAAGGGGGAAAGAAAGGCTGATCAGAGGGAAAACAGCAAAGCTATATAAGCCTAAGTAAGGGAAAATGGGAAGAAACAGGAGAGGAAAGTGAAAAGAATGAGAAAGTATGTGGGGGAAAAAGAAGAGGGAAAATGGTTAATCCTTTATGAAAACGGCATGTCAACTTTGCATATTGTACCATCTTTTGTGCTTTTAGCAAGCAGAAAGTAGAGTCAGCTTTTGATTTCCCATTACTTTCTGTTTTTTTGTTTTGTTTTATTTTGTTTTTACTGCTTTCTGTTTTAAGTTGCCAGCTAAATTTACTTCGGGGCCAAACACCGCCACAAACACTTATGTTTCTAAAATAATAGCAGAAATGGGCTTGAAACATCTTATCATGGGGCGAGTGAGACAGTGGTGCAGGTTATGAGAAGAGAATTCTGATATGAGAAGAGGTATAAAACCCCATACGGTCCCTGCAGTGCCCACTAGGAGTGTTACCTGAACAGAGCACCAGGAAAAAAAAAACCCTGAACACAGATGTGGTCCCCTCTTCTCTGCCCCCCAAAAAAACCCACATCAGCTCTTCATAATCTCTTAATACCCTCATTCTCATATGCACCCACATTTTAAGGTTGGAGAGACTAAATAATGCCTTCATACATAGATACAGTGAGAACTTAGATCTAGGGTTTTAAGAAAAAGGAATTTTAATAGCAAGTATTTTATTTTATTTGGGCCACACCTGGCAGCACTCAGGAGTTATTCCTGGCTCTATGCTCAGAAAATCACTCTTGGCAGGGACCATGTGGGATGCCAGGGATCAAATCTGGTTCAGCTGCGTGCAAGGAAAGTGCCCTACCCACTGTGCTATCTCTCTTACCCTTAAGAAAAACGTTTAAGTTCAACATTCAATAGCTGATTTATTCATCATTCCTTTTAAATTTCCTTCACTTTCTTCCTCCAGCTCTCTTCAGGTCTGTCTTAGACATCTGCGACTTCTCAGGTTCTTCATTCTCAGTTTCTGTGATAGTTGCTTTGTCTTATCATCTTAGGCAAGCTTGACTGTGTTCAAGTCATTTTTTCTTTCTTTCTTTCTTTCTTTCTTTCTTTCTTTCTTTCTTTCTTTCTTTCTTTCTTTCTTTCTTTCTTTCTTTCTTTCTTTCTTTTCTTTCTTTTCTTTCTTTCTTTCTTTCTTTCTTTCTTTCTTTTTCTTCTTTCTTTTCTTTTCTTTCTTCTTTTTCTTTCTTTCTTTCTTCTTTCTTTCTTTTCTTTCTTCTTTCTCTCTTCTCTCTCCTTTCTCTTCTCTCTTTCCTCTCTTTCTCTCTTCTCTCTTTCCTCTTTCTCTCTTTCCTCTTTCTCTCTCTTCTTTCTTCTTTCCTTTCTTTCTTTCTTTCTTCTTTCTTTTCTTCTTTCTTCTTTCTTCTTTTCTTTCTTTCTCTTTCTTTTCTTTCTTTCTCTTTCTTTCTTCTTTCTTCTTTCTCTTTCTTTTTCTTTCTTTCTTTCTTTCTTTCTTTCTTTCTTTCTTTCTTTCTTTCTTTCTTTCTTTCTTTCTTTCTTTCTTTCTTTCTTTTTCTTTCTTTCTTTCTTTCTTTCTCTTTCTTTCTTTCCTCCTGATGGCTACTTTACCTAGTTCAAGACTTTGGCACCTTTCAGGGGACTATTCCAAAGACCTCCTCCCTCTAGCCTTCTCCAACTTCTGTTAGATATGGCAATCAGATGACAAAGATGATTTTAAAACATCATCTGAGTTGTAGAATTTCCCCATCTTTCAGCAGCAAGTGTCTCCTCTTTCCTACCTGAACTATTCAAATTTCTTACTTGTTCACAAGGTGGCTCTTGCTGTCTTGTTCGGTGCTTCATGCTCAGCACTGTCCATCGCTTTGATTTCACTTTCAGCAATTGTTCTTTGTATCCAAGATATTCCTGTTGCCCCTTTTTCTAATTCAAAGATGACCTCTTGAGCATTCCACTTTCGAGTTGCCCAGATCCAACTTTGGTCCATGCAACTCCTTTCTTTTACACTTCATGAGGTCTGTCCCTCTTTTAGTATTCCTTAAATAAACCTATTTTACTTCTTACGCACACCCCAAAATAGACTGCCTCATTCAGAGATTTTTCATGATTGTTTTCCTTTTTATTTGAGCTAAAACCAAGTGCTTCACATTTTTTCTTTAGAGGCTATAATGGTCCAATTTAAGTTTTTTGTGTCTGTGTCTCAGAACAAAGTAATATGTTCTGTTTATTTTTAATTGCATAGCGATCCTACCACAGTCTCTTATACATAATTGAAAGGCCTTGAATGTATGCACAACGAAGCAACATTGAATTTGTGTTAGAGACAAGTGAAAGAATCCATCTTATACAGGATAAAATTAAAAGTGTCAATGCCTGACGTTCACTTAAAATTTTCATGGTTTAAAATTGGCATTTCTCTCTCTTTTGGGGGGGGTACATCTGGTTGTGCTCCAGGCTAACACCTGAGTCTGAGCTGTGGGACCACTCTTGGTGGGCTCAGGTATCCTATGGAGTGCTGAGGCTAGAACTAGATACACCATTTGCAAGGCAAGTGCCTTACCTCTTGTACTATTGCTCCAGGAAATTGGAGTTTCTCAGAGGCTTTATGGTACTCTGGAGGTCTCCAGAATATTCCCAAGGGGGCACAGGCAAAAATAATATAAATGGGGGTGCACAGTATCAGATTAAGGGTCCAACTGGTAGGACAGCAGAGCCGCGGGAAGAAAGCAAGGTCAGAAGTAAACCATGATTGGATGAATGTTGAGAAACACTGGTTTAAATAATGGGTGATTAAAATGCATGCAAAATACACTGACTGGAAGGAACTGATTATGTATTAATGGTAAGGAGGCTGCTAGTTTTATCCTTGTCTTTAGAAAGTATTTTTACTGTAATAGAGACCTATGGGATTTATATAAATTTAATTTGGTTTCATTTTGACTTTTTTGTTTGTTTGTTTTTGGGCCACACCCATTTGATGCTCAGAAATTGCCCCTGGCTTGGGGGGACCATATGGGACGCCAGGGGATGGAACCGCAGTCCTTCCTTGGCTAGCGCTTGCAAGGCAGACTCCTTACCTCAAGCTCCACCTCACTGGCCCCTTTCTTTTTTTTTTTTTTTTTTTAAGGATTATTTTTTTTTTTTATTGTGGGCAAAGTGAATTACAAATCTTTCACAGTAATATTTAAGGCACATAGTAGTGATGAATGAGGGGCATTCCCACCATCTGTGTTGTCCTCCCTCTACTCCTGTTCCCAGCATGCATTCCTCTTCCTTCTCAGGGGTTTTTTAACACCTGGCTCTGCACTCAGAAATCACTCCTGGCAGGCTCAGGGAGCCATATGTGAAGCTAGGGATCAAACCTAGGTGGAACCCAGGTTGCATTCTTGGCAAATATCCTCCCTGCTGTGCTATTGCTCTGGCCCCTGATTTTATTTTGAAATACAATTTTGGATAGGAATTGAGAGTAAACAATTCTATCTACTGCAGAGCTGTTTTTTTTTTTTTTAATAGACTGTGGGTGTGCCTATTTGAGACCCTAAGACCCACCCATTTCTGGGAGGGGTCTTGGGAGCCGGATAGTAGGTGTAACTTTACCTGCGAGCCCCTCCCATTCTTGGGAGGGGTCTGGGAAATGTTAGATAAGGGTTGGACCAAGGGAATTCGGCCCTTTTGGCTTTTGGCCTTTTTGGCTCCTTGCCCTTTCTGCGCTGCTGTGCCCTCTGGCTTCTGGGTTTCTGTGTTCTGGTCTTTGACCAGCATGGAGCCCAAAGGAAAGATGGCTAACAGGAAATAAGATGCAGGGCTAGCTAAGAATGGCTGAATGCTTAAAAGGTTATGATATAGGCCACATATGTGGTGGATAGGGCATGAATAAAGCTGATGCTTCCTAATGGCTGCGTGTGAGTGAGTGATTTCACCTGGGCCTGGAACTCGCCGGCTGCATGGAGGTTGCAGAGCCACGTGAACTGGGGTGGCAGAGAGAAATCCACCGCCATCCAGCCCCATCGTTAATTATTTAACACAACAATAGACCATAATGGCAAATGTTAACCCTTTTCATGCTCTAGTCAGGGGTCCTCAAACTTTTTAAATAGGGGGCCAGTTCACTGTCCTTCAGACTGTTGGAGGGCCAGATTATAGTAAAAACAAAAATTATGAACAAATTTCTATGCATACTGCATATATCTTATTTAGAAGTGAAGAAACAAAATGGGAATAAATACAATATGTGGCCCACGGGTCATAGTTTGAGGACTGTTGCTAGATGAAAATACAGACAAAACTATATTACTACTCCTGAACATTAAAAACTAATGCAGGGCCAAAAGATCGGTATTATTTGTAGAGACGCTGCACCTATGACCATTTGCTTCTTTTGTAGTTTTCTGGCAAAAGTGACTAAGAATGCCTTGCAGTGTTCTTGGTTTCTTAAATACAAGTATTTTTCTCTCTCCATTTAAGTACCGTAAAATGTGCCTTCTGTGTTCTTTCCATGATGTTCTTTTATATGCATGACTGGCCTGGCCTATTCCATTTCCCAGGTTAGACTGTAACTTAGAAGCGGGACAAGCCAAGGGCTGGGGGAGATTTCCACTGGGGCTCATATAATCATATGATCACAACCAGAGATAGCATGGAGGAAGGGCATTTGCCTTGCAAGCAGAAGGATGGTGGTTTGAATCTGGGCATCCCATATGGTCCCCTGAGCCTGCCAGAGCGGTTTTTGAGCGTAGAGCCAGGAGGAACTCCTGAGCGCTGCAGGGTGTGACCCAAAATCCAAACCAAAACAAAACAAAACAAAAAAAACTTGCTACAAAATAAAGAGTTGGAGAACAGGAACCCTTCAAGAAAAATTCTATGAAAAAAACAAAACAAAATCTGTTTTTTTGCGGGCTCTGAATTCAGGAATTACTCCTGGTGGGTTTAGGGGACTTTTATGGGTTGCTGGGGATCAAACCCCGGTCTGCTGCATGTAAGGCTAACACCCTCCTTGCACTTGCTGTATTATTGCTCCATCCCCAAACAAAATCTTTTACCTATATTACCTGACAATAAAGCACAGGGCAAAGATGTGATCAGGAATTAAAAGAAGGGTTAGATGATTATAGATTTATTTAAAAAAATTTTGCTTGTGAACCACTCGGTTTCCAAAACAGCGAAAAAGAAAACCCCCACAACTTTTTTTCTGAGTAGTTTGACTTAAGGAACTAGAAACTTAAATTCTACAGGCCCAGAAAAACAAAGTGCAGCGATGCTTATCGATGGAAGAGAGTGTAAAGATAGACTCTAAGAAACAGTCTGCATTTTGCAGGACTCTCGAAATATAAAGGCAGGAAAGGAAACACATAAGAATGTTTGTCTGGGTTCCTTTGCTTGTAACTACTTGGTTCCAGAACCCATGGTGACTGCGGGGTACCGGGGGCCACAGAGAAACTCGGTGGCATTGGTTCCATACCTGAAGAGTCTGAGTCAGTTCTCAAGCGCCTGTAAAAATAAACAGCACATTTCAAAATACAAACATTTCCAAAAGACTTGCCAGATATGAGATAACGGGTCATTCTTTAAATGCTTTATGGGTAGAAGTGAAACACAGTTAGCAAGCTCGGGGTATTCCCAATTAGACTTTATGGAAGAGTCAGGAAATTTTTAAATCAGCAATACAGAACATAAACTTGACTCAGAGACATTTCTGAAAGTGAAATCGTCTGGAAAATCTATTGGTGGCCTCCTGTTCTATCCAGTAACCAAAATTTTACCCAGTTACCAAAATTTCTGTAATATGCAAGCTTTTCGCTTGGAGAGTGCAACTGATAAAAGCTCAAAGTACGCACGACTAGAGAGCCCCCCTTTAGTAGCTCTACTATCATCCGTTCCATGACACTGTGGGGATCCCCGTGTCTAAAAACATTTTTGGGCAGTTGAGACTGAGAAGGAACTGCAGCTCAGGAGGTTGTGTCTAATTGTACCGGGAATAAAGAGATTCTCAGAGATTTGGGGTGACTTCTGGGAATGGAGCGTGCCTGAGGTTTGCTATTTTCTGTGAACTTGCTTGTGTGACAGTGCTCAGGTATTTGTAGGGGAACATCAAAGTATTCGTACAAATTACTAGATTTGTTTGGATTGCTGGGTAAAACAGGAGGCTACCTATAAATTTTCTAGACCATTTCACTTTCAGAAATGTCTCTGAGTCAAGTTTATGTTCTGCATTCCTGATTTACGTTTTTTTCTTGCAGGGGTGGGGCTTCCTAAGCAATGCCTAGGAAGTTGTTCCATTCCTGGGCCCAGTATTACTGGGAGCCAGTAGAGTCCCCCTGGTGATGGTGCCAGCTATGCATTTCTGATTTTCAAAATTGTTTACAACTATAATGATTACTTTTGAGTCTCGGTGTACGTTAAAACATACTCCACTCATTTCAATCTTCAGCTCTTTCTTCCCTGAACTTGTTTCTTTGGTGTGGTGCCAGGGATTGAACTCAAGTCTCATGCATGCAAGGCATGTGATTTACTACTCAGCCACCTCCTTGAGTCTTCTCGATATTTAATACTTAAAAGCCCTCTTAAATATTTTAAATTATTTAAATAAATGTGTAAACATTGCTATTTGAATAAAAGGAAGCATTTGACAAGAATAATTATCCTCATAGGTAATATCTTTCAAGCTAAATCAGTGGTCCTCAAACTATGGCCCGTGGGCCACGTATTGTATTTGTATCTGTTTTGTTTCTTCATTGCAAAATAAGATATATGCAGTGTGCATAAGAATTCGTTCATAAGTTTTGTTTTTACTATAGTCAGACCCTCCAATGGTTTGAGGGACAGTGAACTGGCCCCTGTTTAAAAAGTTTGAGGACCCCTGATAAATGGACAAAGAATATTTATGTTGGACCATAATCTGTGGTACCTGGAAGTGACTTCCAGTTATATTCAGGGACTATGCTGTGTTAGGTAGGAATTGAACCCAGGTCCCATTAAGCTATCTCCCAATCATTTAAATAAAAAGTATTGTTTATGGGGCCAGAGCAATGGCACAGTGGGGAGGGTGTTTACCTTACACATAGCTGCCCCGAGGTTGATCCCCAACGTCCCATATGGGTCTCTGAGCCTGCCAGGGGTATGTTTTGAGTGGAGTCAGGAGTAACCCCTGAGCACTGCTGAGTGTGACCCAAAAACCGAAAACCAAACCAAACCAATCAACATACCCAACCTGTTTATTTAAAGAGGTCTTTTAAAAGGATTTGCTAACCTTTTAAAGAGATTTCCCTGATCCTTTGAAAAGTTATAGAACTTTGAAAAAAAAAACTATAGAATTTTGAGAGGTTTGGGCCATACCTAGTGGTGCTTAGGGCTTATTTCCTACCTCTGTGCTCAGGGATCCCTCCTGCTGGCACTCAGAGATCAAACCTGGCTGGCTAAATGCAAGGTAGCTACTTTCTTCACTGTATTATCCGTGTCACTTTATGATATATATCTGCAATGCTCAGGGCTTATTGCCAGCTCTGTGTCTAGGGATCACTCCTAGTGAGGCATGAGTGACCAAATGTGCCAAGGACCAAACCCAGGTCAGTTGTGTGCAAGGCAAATGTCCTACCTGCTGATTATCTCTGCTCCACTTTATGATGCTTTCAGAGGGGTTTGGCAAGTACATCAAGTTCAAATCCTATAATGACTCTTTCAAAGTAAAGATAGATGGCTACTTTCCTAAGGAATCTGCAAAATACATCTGGCGATTTAAATTTAGTGCCGTTGAAGACTGCACTTAATATATTAACCAAGGTCATCCCATTTTTTTCTTCCAGTAATTGAGTGTTACTGAAACCCTTGGTTGTAAAAAACAAAACAAAACAAAAAAAAAACACTGTTTTTTTCAGTCTCAGAGTGATCTTGATTTAATCCTAAAAAGTCCAAGAAATAGAATGTGCGGAATAGGAATTCCATTCTATATTTAGACCTCACATCTTTCATTTATAATTAACACTGTAAAATTAGCTCTACTTAGTAACTATATCCTGACCCCAAAAAAAGTCAATAAATAAAAGCATCCAGGCTTGATTAAATTGGGCTGAAGGGGATTTCTTAGAAATACGTTTGAGGGCCCGGAGAGATAGCACAGCGGCGTTTGCCTTGCAAGCAGCCGATCCAGGACCAAAGGTGGTTGGTTTGAATCCCGGTGTCCCATATGGTCCTCCGTGCCTGCCAGGAGCTATTTCTGAGCAGACAGCCAGGAGTAACCCCTGAGCACTGCGGGGTGTGCCCCCCCAAACCCAAAAAAAACCCCCCAAAAAACAAAAAAAAACAAAAAACAAAAACAAACAAAAAGAAATACGTTTCATTTTTCTTTGTGATTTTTTTCCCTCCTCTGTCTCTTCCTTCCTCTTAACGTTTCCCTTTGCTCTGCTAAATTGTGCTGTTGGGATTCTACACACTCAAGGTGTGTAGATTGGTTGTGGTGTTAACACTCGCACACTAGCCATGGAGTTTGTCAGGGACTACTCCTTCATCTGTGGTGTTTATAAATGCAATTGCTGGATCACACTTACTTAGCTGTGCTCATGGATGGCCTACTTGACTTTGGGCCTTGAATATTGTCATTGATTGAATTGAATATTGAATATTGACACTGATTCCATGTGCTCACTGGGGTTTGTGCTCCCAGTTATGTATGGTTCCTGCAAAGTTGTAGTTACAGTGCCTACTGGAGGGGGCTGTGGGGGGGGCAAGTCACACCTCTTCCTTGCAGTGCTCACACACAAATGATGGTGGATCTGCTGATCACTGCTTGCGATGACAGAGATCTCAGGCACTGTCAGGCACAACAGCTGCTAGGCACAAACAGCAGAGCTGTCAGGATCGCAGAGAGCATGTGAGGTGACACCAGAGGAACTCGAGGTCTCATGCTCTTAGGATTAGAAGACAAATGGCACAGTGCGTTCTGAGGAGATTAGAGCGTAATGGCTTGAGGAATTTGGGGTTTCTAGTCTTTAAGATACTTTTTTGTGGGGATTGGGCCACACCCAGCAGCGCTCAGGGGTTACTCCTGGCTTACGCTCAGAAATTGCTCCTTGCAGGATCGAGGGACCGTATGGGATGCCGGGATTCAAACCACCAAACTTCTGTATGCAAGGCAAATGCCTTTACCTCCATGCTATCTCTCTGGCCCCTTTAAGATATTTTTGATCTTAGAGATAGAATATATACAGAATGGTCTTTCTCATATGTGGGACTTAAACATAGCAAGGTAGCAATAACGGTCCAAAGGGAACATAACTGGAAAACTTATTCGCACAATTCAGTTGTGTGTGTGTATGTGTGTGTGTGTGTGTGTGTGTGTGTGTGTGTGTGTGTGTGTGTAAAGGAGGAGTGTTGGGGTCCTTGGGGAAGGGAGGTGTATACACTAACGATGGGTGTGTTGTCGGTGTATTGTTGTGCATGGCAAGCTATCATTGGCAGCATTGTTAATTGTAATCTGAGTCAACAAAACATACAAATAGAGGATAATTTTTACCTTAAAAATTATGCGATTTTTGCTGCTTATATAGGGAATTACTTTATTTTTTGTTTCAATAGTGAACATAATAGAGTAAGCCCCCCCCTTTTTTTTGAGCCACACTCGGTGACACTCAGGGGTTACTCCTGGATATGCGCTCAGAAATCCATCCTGGCTTGGGAGACCATCTGGGATGCCAGGGGATAGAACCACAGTCCATCCTGGGTCAGCCACATGCAAGGCAAATACCCTACTGCTGCTCTATTGCTCCAGCCCCTAGAGTAACATTTTAGTAGAAAAATTATTTTTATCTTTAAAATGAGTTAAACTTATGATTTTTTAGAGGAGGGGTCATCTCTGAAAATGCTTAAGTGTTGGTTACTGCTGGCTCTGAACTCAGGAATTCCTACTGGAGATGCTCAGGGGACCATATGGGATGCCTGATATGGAATCTGGGTCAGCCCCATGCAAGGCAGCGCCTTACTTGCTCTACTACCTATCTAGTCCCCCAATTTTTTTTTCAAAGCACCATCAAAAAACTAATCTAATCCTTAGAGGCCTGTAGGGTAGTAAGAATATTTTACTATGCAAATATGCACATATCAAAGCTTATAGCATATAGTATAACACAAGGAACAAACTTTAAACTAGGGACTAGAGTTAATGTGTTGATATTAACCAGCAGTTATAGCAAGTCTATCATTAATGTATCTTTAATCAATTAATTCATTAAATTAATTAATTAATGTATCTTTAAGGGGAGATTGGGTGGAGTGGAGGAACTTCAGATGTGGTCAGAACTCTATTTTCTCTATGCTCAAATATTGTTAGCCTAAAACAGTATTTAAAATTAAAAATCTAGGTCTGAGAGATAGTACAGTGGGCAAGGCACTTGCCTTGCACATGGTAGACCCTGGTTTGATCCCTTGTACCTTATACAGACCCTTCAGCCCAGGCAGAAGTGTTCCATGTGCACAAAAGTAGGAATAAATCTGGAGAACTGCTAAGTATGATTTCCCCCAACCCAAAGAAAACAAACATATTCATTAAACTTAATTTGAAATTATTCATTTTTTGATGCCAAGCTGAGAGCCTCACATATGCAAGGAAAGTGTGCTATTGCTGAGCTACGCTCTGAACCTATTCTCTTAAATAGTTTCTTGCAAAGGAACAAGCAAATCTTTTTTTTTTAATATATATTTTATTTAAACAACTTGATTACATACCTGATTGTGTTTAGGTTTCAGCAATGTAAAGAACACCACCCATCACCAGTGCAACATTCCCATCTCCAATGTCCCAAATCTCCCTCCTCCCCACCCGACCCCCACCTGTACTCTAGACAGGCTTTCTATTTCCCTCAAATATTCTCATTATTAGGACAGTTCGCAATGTAGTTATTTCTCTAACTAAACTCGTCCCTGTTTGTGGTGAGCTTCATGAGGTGAGCTGTAACTTCCAACTCTTTTCTCCTTTGTGTCTGTTATTATTGCAAGAATGTCTTTCATTTTTCTTAAAACCCATAGATGAGTGAGACCATTCTGCGTTTTTCTCTCTCTCTCTCTGACTTATTTCACTCAGAATAATAGATGTCTTCCTTCTATTTTAAAATGTGCATTCAAATTCTGTCTTACACTTATCTAAATCTTCAGAAATACTACATAATTAAACATCTCACACAGTGTTAACTTTAAATCATTTCAGCTTTTTTTGTGTGCTTTTGCACAGAATGTATTACAAAAGATTTGATTATAGAAAAATACCTTCCTTACACCTATATTCATTGCAGCACTATTTACCATAGCAAGACTCTGGAAACAACCCAGATGCCCTTCAACAGACGAATGGCTAAAGACACTGTGGTACATATACACAATGGAATATTATGCAGTTGTCAGGAGAGATGAAGTCATGAAATTTTCCTATACATGGATGTACACAGAATCTATTATGCTGAGTGAAATAAGTCAGAGAGAGAGAGAAAGATGCAGAATGGTCTCACTCATCTATGGGTTTTAAGAAAAATGAAAGACATTCTTGCAATAATAATTTTCAGACACAAAAGAGAAAAGAGCTGGAAGTTACAGCTCACCTCAGGAAGCTCACCACAAAGAGTGATGAGTTTAGTTAGAGAAATAACTACATTTTGAACTGTCCTAATAATGAGAATGTATGAGGGAAATGGAAAGCCTGTCTAGAATACAGGCGAGGATCGGGTGGGGAGGAAGGAGATTTGGGACATTGGTGATGGGAATGTTGCACTGGTGATGGGTGGTGTTCTTTACACGACTGAAACCCAAACACAATCATGTATGTAATCAAGGTGTTTAAATAAAATATGAAACAAAAGAATATCCCAAGAATCTCCACACACTCTTTATCTGGATTCAGCAGTCTCTATTTGTCCCCTTTAAAAGTTATTCTTTCCTTTTCTTTATGTTTATATCTCTGCTGTCCAATACAGTTGGCATTCATGAGCTACATGTTACTATTTAAATTTAAATGAAATAAAATAAATAATTAAAAAAAAAGAAATGTGCTTTTTTATAAAAGACAAACATAGAAGCAAAATCTGTCTTGAGACCGGCTCTTGCTTCTATCTTTTTGTGTCTTAAATTCCTTTCTCTTTTCTCTCACTGCTTCTGGCTGATAGTTCCTATTATTTTTGATACCCCCAATCTCTCTTTCTTTTAGTTTTCTCTTATTTTTTTCTCCTCTAACACAGCAAATTTACCAGTTGTCCTTTTTTTTTTTTTTTTTTTTTTTTTTGGTTTTTGGGCCACACCCGGTAACGCTCAGGGGTTACTCCTGGCTATGCGCTCAGAAGTTGCTCCTGGCTTGGGGGACCATATGGGACACCGGGGGGATCGAACCGCGGTCCGTCCAAGGCTAGCGAAGGCAAGGCAGGCACCTTACCTTTAGCGCCACCGCCCGGCCCACCAGTTGTCCTTTTATGTCTTCATTTAGTTTCACAAGAAGAATTTGCTTGTTGCGTTAATAAATAAATGGATGGATTTATTTATTGAAATAATTTCACTTTTTCCTACCTTCAAACTGATGCAGAAAAAATTCTTAAATATTAAACCAATTTTTAAAATTAAAAAGTGTGTGAAGTCAGAACCCAAATTCCCTGGTCAGATAGGGGATCTTTCTGTAGGTTTGAAATAGGATACTTTCTGTGATGTTCTTCCTGTGTATAAAGAGGAACTCTATTTTGACTCTGATGCTGCAAGACAGATTTTTCTTTGTGGGGGAGAAATTCTTGCTAGACCTTACTTTATGCCTGATACTGGTTTCTAGGAGCACAACTGTTCTCAAATATCATGTCTTAGAGTCTAGCTTTTTTTTTTTTTAATAAACACTTTAATTGAATCATCTTGAGATATACCTATAAAGTTGTTCGTTTTGTTTGTTTGTTTTTGGGGGGTCATACCTGGCGGTGCTCAGGGGTTACTCCTGGCTCTATGCTCAGAAATTGCTCCTGGCAGACTCGGAGAACCATATGGGATGCTGGGATTTGAACCACCATCCTTCTACATGCAAGGCAAATATCTTACCTCCATGCTATCTCTCCGGCCCCTATAAAGTTGTTTTTTATTGACTTTCACTTCACCAGTACACATTCCCTGTCACAAATGTCCCCAGTTTCCCTCCCTTTCTCTCCAGTCTGCCTTTGTGACAGGCATTTTTCTTCTTTTTTTCTCTTCCTTTTTTCCCTTTTAAACACTGTGGTTTGCACTATTATTACTGAAGGGGTGTCATGATTACCACTTTATTTCCTTTCACCACCCCAGTGTCCAGAGCAATCATTTTCTACTGTCATTGTCATAGTGGTCCCTTCTCTGGCCTAACTGTACTCCCCCACTATTTGTGCCATGGGCTTCCTGACTCTTGTCTCTACTATTTGGATATTAATACCACAATTCTTAATACTGTGGGTTGTGACCCTAACATGTGACAGTTGTGAAATATTTGGCAACAGCAAAATGCTTCTGAATGTGCAACAACCAAAAATTAGTTAAAAATTCAAGAATAGGGGGGCTAGAGTAGTACAGCAGGTAGGGCGTTTGTCTTGCACATGGCTGGCATGGATTGGATCCCAGCTATCCCTTATGGTCCACCAAGTCTTCCAGGGGAGTTTCTAAGCACTGTTGGGTGTGGCCCAGAAAACAAAACAAAACAAATCAAGCATGGAGTGAACAAGGTATTCCTGGTAGTTTGGCAATTCTGGAGTTTCAGGTAGTTTCAAGTTTCGGGTGTAAAAGGGGTTTCAGGTGGAAAGGTTTCAGAAATCCTGCATTAGCACTGCTTGGGACCTGTTCTATTATGCACTGAACCTATTCCCAAATTTATGAATCAGAAGGATAGGGATAGAATGTTCTCAGGTGATGCTGCTGACTGTTGACACTGAGAATCACTGGCTTATACCACTAGAAATTAAGTGACATTTTACTTGAGCAAACAACCAAAAGCATTGTAAATCCTAAGTAACCGTCAGTCTTCTGCCTGTTTCAGTTCTTGCATCTGGAGGCTCTTGAATTGTGAGGAATGTGGCATTCCAGGAGCTAACATTATTCTGAGTTCAAGGTCTGTCAATCTCCTGAGTTTTTCATATTTTTAAAATTTCCCTTACCTCCAGTTGCCTAAGAAAGGAGGTTAACGGAAAATTCATCTAGAATGCTTAATCCTTTGATCATTAAAATGGGTTTACTTTTTAGTTTTTGGGCCATCCACAGTGGTGTTCAGGGCTTCATCCTGGGTCTGTGCTCTGGTATTACTCCTATTAATGTCCAGAGGAACCACACGCAGGGCTGGGGACCTAATTGGGATTGGTTGTATGCGTGCTAGAGAAGCAACTTATCCCTTGTGATGTTTCTTCAGCCATTCATTAAATAGTTTTGAATACTTTTTTGTTTTAACTCAAGAGACAACTTCCTTTCATTGGCCCACATACATCTAATAATCTCTTCTTGTCTTTCTCTGGCTTGTTTTATCTCTCCTATGAGCAGAGTGAAGAGAACAAAAGATAGTATAGAAAGGGGCTTTGATCATTTCTATATATACATTTCTTTTCTTTTTTCTTTTTCACAGCATTATTTATGGTACATAGTGACAACGAATGAGGGGCACTCCCACCCCAGTGCTGTCCTCCCTCCACCCCCGTTTCCAGCATGCATCTCATATCTCCCTCCTTTACCCCCAGAATACTAGTGCAACTGGTCTCCACTTTTTTTTTTTAAATATGGAACGCTTCACGAATTTGCGTGTCATCCTTGCGCAGGGGCCATGCTAATCTTCTCTGTATCGTTCCAATTTTAGTATATGTGCTGCCGAAGCGAGCACTGGTCTCCACTTTATAGCTTGTTGTAGATTGTTATTCTGCTGTCGTTTGTGATAAAAAGGATAAGAAGGAAAAAAAAAAGAAAAAAAAAGAGAAAAAAAAAGGAAGAGAGAAAAAAATTGGCCGCAACTACCAAAAAAAGAAAGAGAAAAAGAAGAAAAAAATCACCAAATAATAATCTCAGGAGTAAAAAGGGAAGAGAAAAGTGGAGGAAAGAAGGAAAATAAAGTCAAAAACTAACAAATCAAAACAAAACAAGAAAAAGAAGGGGTGCTGCAGTGGTAGGGTTTGGCGTTCCCTCCACTATTTTTTTTTTTTTTTTGTATAGGCACAGTAAGCATTGGGGGAGAATGGGAATTCCCATGGCCTAGGAGATTCAGGGCTTCTCCATCCTTGAAGATACCATCATGGGATCAACCCCTGTCTCCATAGGTGTTCATTACCTCATTCCAAGGGCTTTGTATGTGGTGCCAGGAAACTTTCACAAACTTTTACAATGAGGCCACTGTATCCAGCGTTCTTGGCATTTGTCCAGGTCCTAGGACAGGGTCTAGGTTAGAACCTTTACGGTTCTAAAGGTTCTATTCAACCATTGTTGTGTACAGTCTTCTGTATCCGATGCTCCCTGTTTTCATTCAGTCCCCAAGCCAAAGTATGGGATATTATGGATCTAAGGGTTCTGCTCAGTCTCTGTTGTCCAAGTTGGGCCTCTGCAATAAGAAATTCATTTTTTTTTTAAATAAGAGTTCTGGTCCACAGTCTAGGGCAGTCCCCAGCATGTCCTTATCAGTCCCCAGGATAGTTCTGCCCAGTCGCAGCTGTCAAAGTCAGTTTTCTGTACATGGTGCTCTTATTTTTCGCTGCTCAAAAAACAGTACATCTTCTGGTTTCCATCCAGTGTTAGGTGAGGTGATGAGACGACTTGGTCTTGGGTCAAGTTGTCATTTCCTCATTGTCATATCATAACTGGTACAAGTTGGTGCCAGAGCTGTGCTATAATTCTCCCAATGGAGTTGGTTCCTGGAGTTGTTTCCCAGAGCTGTATCAGTTTTACATCTGGGATCTGGGGTTTGGAGTTGAACTGACACTGTTCAATCTCCTGGAGACTGGGTTGTATCCACATGACACATGTCCAGGTTGGGAGGCACCCTTGTGTTATAAAAAGTGTGAGGTCTTGGGCCCGGAGAGATAGCACAGTGGCGTTTGTCTTGCAAGCAGCCGATCCAGGACCAAAAGTGGTTGGTTCGAATCCTGGTGTCCCATATGGTCTCCCCATGCCTGCCAGGAGCTGTTTTTGAGCAGACAGCCAGGAGTGACCCTTGAGCACCGCCGGGTGTGGCCCCAAAACAAAACAAAACAAAACAAAAAAAAGTGTAAGGTCTTATCCCTAGAAAATAAGATCTTGTTTCTGTGTCTTTGGTTTCCCCTTGTTTACTGTTCCCATACAAAAACGTATAGTTTCGGGGGCCGGGCGGTGGCGCTGGAGGTAGGGGGCCTACCTTGCCTGCGCTAGCCTAGGACGGACTGCGGTTCGATCCCCCGGCATCCCATATGGTCCCCCAAGAAGCCAGGAGCAACTTCTGAGCGCATAGCCAGGAGTAACCCCTGAGCGTCACAGGGTGTGGCCCAAAAACCAAAAAAAAAAAAAAAAAACCAAAAAAAAAAAACGTATAGTTTCATGTTGGATTGCTGCTGCTATTCTGGATAAGGATGACTGGTTATACTCACACTTTCTGTGGTCTGTTTTTGATCTGCCATTTTATCCCAGGCAAGGCTTTAGTACCAAGCAGCACCAAAAATGATAATGATAGCAAAAGTATGAATACATTAAAATAGAACAGATAAATAAACCTGTGTTTAAAATGAAAAAAAAAAGAAAGAAAGAAAACAAAGGTATTTGAAGAAAACAGGTGATAGTTGAGTTTGAGACATGTTTTGCGGCATTACAGAACCCTATATTGTCCTTGAACTATGGAGTTTGCTGAAGCTGATTCCGCTATCATGCAACAGTCCATAGTTTGATGGGGGTGAGAGGGGCCACAAAGCATGGGTCAGCGGGCTTGTTGGTTGTAGTTCTTTGTCGAGGCATGAGATGGGGACCAGGAGGGTGTCTTTCAATGAGGAGCTGGATGGTGGTCTGTTGGGGCAGAAGGTCAGTCTTGGTGTCTACCCAGTTAGGAACTGAGGATAAAGAGGGTTAAATAAGGGGAAGATAATGATTCAGGGTTCGGGGATGAAGGGGTAGGAGAGACACAAGGGTGAGGGGAGAGGCAATACAGTATAGAGACTATATACAATATATAGATGGACTGTTTATGGTTTAAGTCTTGGAGTCAATATAAAAAGTCACGTCCACAAAAAGACTAGAGAATAAAGGTCTATTTGAGTGTTTTATCCAAATCGTGGGCATCCTGATTCCATTCCTAGGAACAGTCTAGGATCAGGAATGTTTTTGAATAATGCTTAAAAAGTATATTTGTCGCGTGAGTGCGTTTGCGCCCGCGGGGTTTTGAAAAATAGTATTAGTAGCAAACAATACAGGGGGTTCAGTATGCATAGGGAGGGGTTTCCCTCCTCTGCCTGCCCCCCAGGGCCCGAGTTGCCAGGGCCGACCATGAAGACCCACCTGGCGTGGGGGGGGGGTCTCAGTCTCCTGGACCAAGTGTTCAGTCCAGGAGGTCTGTGGCCCGCTGTCTGCCCAGAGATCCTGACAAACCAGAAAAAAGACGGACAGCTTTCCTGGCATGTGCACTCTGCTGGGTCCAACTGCAGGCACCCTCTCCAGTTTGAAAATTGAAAGGGGAGGGGTTTCCCTCCTCCGCCCACCCCAGGGCCTGAGTTATATCTACATTTCTAAGAAAACTAGAGCAGCTTATGATGATGTGTCATCTCTGCCAGCACTGAAATACAACCTACTTTTTCTTCTTCAAGCTCTCTTTTATTTTTGCCATTAACATTTGTTTAGTTTGGTTTTGGGGCCACCCCTGTTTTCAGGAGTTACTGCTGGTTCAGTGTTCTTGGCACATTCCTGATAGTGTAGAGGAGACCATAAAATGTTGGAGATATGTTCAATCTTGGCATGCAAAGCCTGTGCTACAGTCTGCTAAGCTCTCTTTGGCTCTGAGAAAAAGCTGGGTTTTTTTTTCCTTTTTAAAATATTTTATTTTATTGAAACCATTGTGATTTACAAAGTCCTTTATAGTTGGGTCCCAGACATATAATGAATCACGGCCAATGCTTTGCCTTCTGTTTCAATCTCCTTTTACCAATGTTCCTAAAGTACATTCCATACCACCTCTCCCTGCCCCCCAGCATCCTGCCAGTATGGCAGGCCCATTTTAAGTTTGATTTGCTTAAGTTTGGGTTTTTGATTCCACTGTTGTTGCCTTTTGCTTGGATATTTAGTTCTGTCCTTTTTAAACACTATCAATACACCTGAGACCATTTGGCCCTTGTTCCCCATGCTTTCATATTTGTGTTTCTCCTTCTTCCTCTTGAAAGATTTGTAAAAATTCAAATCCATCTGGGCCCAGAGTTTTGATTTTGGGAAGACTTTTGATTACCAATTTGATTTTCTCAATAGTGACATGTCTCTTCAGTTATGCCCGATCATCTTGGTTTAACTTTGGGAGGTTATAGCTCAAAAATTTATTCATTTCTTCCAGTTTTTCATATTTCAAGACAGAGGGCTTCTCAAAGTAATTTCTGATTGTCCTTTGAATTTATGTCCTGTCTGTAGCAATCTCCTCATAATTTCTTATCTGATTTATTAAGTTTCTCTCCCTTTCTTTTTGAGTTTGGCTAATGGTTTGTCAATCTTGTTTACTTTTTCAAAGAACCAACTCTTTCATTGAGCTTTTGGATTTTTTTTGTATTTCTAGTTCATTAATTTCTGCTCTAAGCTTTTTATTTATTTATTTATTTATTTATTTATTTATTTATTTATTTATTTATTTATTTATTTATTTATTTTTGGTTTTTGGTTTTTGGGTCACACCCGCTAGTGCTCAGGGGTTACTCCTGGCTCCATGCTCGGAAATTGCTCCTGGCAGGCACAGGGGACTCTATGGGATGCCGGGATTTGAACCAATGACCTTCTGCATAAAAGGCAAACACTTTACCTCCATGCTATCTCTCTGGCCCCGGCTCTAAGCTTTATTATTTCCTTCTGTGTGCCTATTTTTGGTTGATTTTGTTTTTATTTTTCCAAATTTTGAGCTGTGCCATTAAGTTATTTCAGTAGGCCCCTTCTTCCTTCTGGATGAATACTTGTAAAGCTATAAATTTTCCTCTTAATATGCTTCGGCTGTGTCCTACAAATTCTGATAATTTGTGTCTTCATTCTCTTTTGTTTCCAGGAATCTTTTGATTTCCTCTTTGACTTAATCTTTGACCCACTGATTCTTTAGTAGTAAGTTGTTTAATTTCTAGTAAAGTTTTTTCTCTGTGTCTGTGATTCACCTCTAATTTCAGTGCATGATGAACTGAGAAGGTAGTTTGTTTTTTTTTCTTACGATTTCTATCCTCTTGATTTTATGGAGATAGGTTTTAGGGCCCAACATGTGGTCTATTTTGGAGAATGACCCATGTACATTGGAGAATAATGTGTACCTACAATTTATCCAGAATATATCTAGTTTTCTGGGGATGAAGAGCCCTATATATATGTTACTAAAGTAAGCCATTCTCTTCCAGTTCTTCCTTCAGAGCTAGTATATTTTTGTTGGGTTTTAGCCTGGTTGACCTAGCAAGGCAAGACAAGACTGTGTTGAAGTCTCTTACTATTATTGTATTGCCAAGCAATTGTTTTAAATATTTTGCTGGTCCCTCACTGGATGCATATATGTTTATGAGTGTGATTTCTTCTTGGTGTGCATATCCCTTGATTATCAAGAAGTGTGCATCTCCATCTTTTTTTTTGGGGGGGGGGGTCACACCCAGCAGCACTCATGGGTTCCTCCTGGCTCTATGCTCAGAAATCACTCCTGGCAGACTCAGGGGACTGAATGGGATGCTGGGATTCAAACCACTGTCCTCCCGTACGCAAGGTAAACGCCCTACCTCCATGCTATCTTTCCAACCCCAGCATCTCCATCTCTTATTGCCTTTTTAAGTCTGAAGTCTGTGTCATCTGATATAAGTCTGGCCATTCCAGTCTTTTTTTTTTTTTTTTTTTTTGGCTTTTGGCTTTTGGCTTTTGGCTTTTGGGCCACACCCGGTGACGCTCAGGGGCTACTTCTGGCTATGTGCTCAAAAATCGCTCCTGGCTTGGGGAACCATATAGGACGCTGGGGGATCCAACCACAGTCCTTCCTAGGCTAGTGTGGGCAAGGCACTGCCTTACCACTTGCACCACTGCTCCAGCCCTAAGGATTCAACATTTTTATTCATTTTGTCACTCTGAGTCTCTTAACGTGTATGTTTAGTCCATTGGCATTGAGATAGATGATTGTCATGAGATTTAGTGTCATCTTTTTGTAAGAGTTTGGTCTGTTTGTTGGGTCTGCCTTCCCTTAAAGTAGACCTTTCAGTTCTTCTTTTTTTTTTTAATTATTTTTTTTTTTTTTTTTTTTTTTTTTTTGGTTTTTGGGCCACACCCGGTAACGCTCAGGGGTTACTCCTGGCTATGTGCTCAGAAGTTGCTCCTGGCTTGGGGGACCATATGGGACACCGGGGGATCGAACCGCGGTCCGTCCAAGGTTAGCGCAGGCAAGGCAGGCACTTTACCTTTAGCGCCACCGCCCGGCCCCTTTTTTTAATTATTTTATTGTTTGTTTTTTGGGGGTTCGCACCTGGAGGTACTCTTGGGACCTTATTTGTTGCAGGGGAGTTTTTAACTCAGGAGGGCATGCACCTTAGTCACTGTACACGCCCCACATATTTGTTAGCTCTTGAATCTACTGTGTGTGTGTGTGTGTGTGTGTGTGTGTGTGTGTGTGTGTGTGTCCATCCCTTGCTACGGCCTGAATGCCATGGGACCAGGTGTGTTGAGGGAGGGGAATGGATGCAGGGCATGCTGGAGAACTGTATTATATCTCCAACTCCCCACATTTGTTAGCCTTTGAGAAAGAGAGAGAGAGAAAGAGAGAGAGAGGAGAGAGAGGAGAGGAAGAGGAGCGAGGAGAGAAAGAGGAGGAGAAAAAGAGGAGACAGAGGAGAGAAAGAGAGGAGAGAGGAGAGAGAGAAAGAGAGAAGAGAAAGCAGAGAGAGAGGAGAGAGAAGAGAAAGAGGAGAGAGGAGAGAGGAAAGAGGAGCAAGAAGAGAAAGAGAGGAGAGGAGAGGGGGAGAGAAAGAGGAGAGAGGAGAGAAAGGAGACAGGAGAGAAAGAGAGAAGAGAAGGAGGAGAGAGAGGAAAGAGGAGAGAAAGAGAGAGGAGAGAAAGGAGAGAGCGAAAGAGAGAAGAGAAAGAGGAGAGAGAGGAGAGAGGAGAGAAAGAGAGAGAGAGAGAGAGTCAGCTCTTCTTTTAAGGTTGGTTTTGAGTCTGTAATGTTCCTCAGCTGTTGTCTAGATGTGAAGCTGTGTATCTTTCCTTCAAACCTGAATGTCAGTTCTGTCCTTTTATAGTAGCTCTTGGGTGATCTTTCTATTGGGGGTCCCTCAGAAGAACCAATGGCCCCACTAGCTATTCTTAGCCAGTAGATTGTGGTTAAATTTGATGCTGCTTAGTCCCAAGTCCTTTATGCTAGGCATGAGCCCTGACTGCTGCAATGTATCCCAACTAGTTTTGTGTAGCAAGTCAGCCCCTGAAGAGGTTGACTGATGGTGGGATGGAGAATGAGGCCTTTTTCTTCCAGCTCGGAGCACGCGTCTGCCACCCTGTCTAGCCCACGGTTCTGAGGTGAAACGGCGGGTAAACAGCTCGCAGACAATCAGGCTCGTGGAAATATTTGCTTTATTCGGATGGACAAAACTGAAGTCCAAAGACTCAGATTCAGTTCCAGCCAGCAAAAAGCTCCCGGCCTTCCACAGACTCCCGTTTTTATACTCCAGAATCAGGTCCCACCCAATGGTGGGATCAGATACCAACCAATGGTGAAAGCAGAATCAGGTCCTACCCTAGGGTGGGGGCAGAATGCCAGGTCACACCCTAGGGTAGGGCACAATCACCAATCAGTTTAGGGTGAGTAACATAGTAATCCCCCAAAATATTTACATACACAACAGTTTTGGATAATCTTTTCTTTTTCTTTTCTTTTTTTTTTTTTTTTTTGGTTTTTGGGCCACACCCGTTTGATGCTCAGGGGTTACTCCTGGCTATGTGCTCAGAAATCGCCCCTGGCTTGGGGGGACCCTATGGGACGCCGGGGGATCGAACCGCGGTCCTTCCTTGGCTAGCGCTTGCAAGGCAGACACCTTACCTCCAGCGCCACCTACCCAGCCCCTGGATAATCTTTTCTGATGTTTTCTATTTAAGATTGTGTTAGTTTTTTCTTTTCTATATATTTTTAAGATCACTAATTTGAAAGTTCTGAATTAATAAAGTAAATCATCTTAATCTCAGTAACAGATAAAAATCTTTCTCATTATTTTATTCGTTTTGCTATTAATACTGCATGTTTCTAATTTTATCCTTTAAAAGAATCATCTGATAGTTTGTCCTTTTTAATTATCCCTTTGAAAAACCAACCAATCTCTTTCTATTTTATTTTTTGGGACACAGCCAGTAGCACTCAGGGGTTACTCCTGGTTCTGCACCCAGAAATTACTCCTGACAGGCTTGAGGGACTATATGGGATGAAGAGGATTGAACCTGGTGGGCCTGTGCAAAGCAAATATCTTAACCTAGTGTGCTTATCTTACCTACTGTTCTGGCCCCAACCAGACTCTTTACCATTTCAAATTACTTTAAAATGTTCTCGTTTTATTCTTTAGTTTTATTCCGTCTGTTTTACCCTGCTTCCTTTTCATTTTAAAAAAGAATTCGACATAATCCATCATTTTCAATCATGTCAATTATGAAGTTTTACTTCAGAATAATCAGTTTCATTTTTATCTTTATGATACTACAATGATCTTTTATAGTTAGCTTACAACCAATGACAGACACTTTTCTGTTTCCTTCCTTCCTTCCTTCCTTTTCTTTCTCTTTTTCTTTCTTTCTAGCTTTCTTTTTCTTTTTCTTTCTTTCTTTTTCTTTCTCTCTCTTTCTTTCTTTTTCTTTCCTTCCTTCCTCTTTCTTTCTCTCTCTTTCCTTCTTTCTTTCTCTCTCTCTTTCTTCTTCCTTCCTTCCTTCCTTCCTTCCTTCCTTCCTTCCTTCCTTCCTTCCTTCCTTCCTTCCTTTCTTTCTTTCTTTCTTTCTTTCTTTCTTTCTTTCTTTCTTTCTTTCTTTCTTTTTCTTTCTTTCTCTCTCTTTCCTTCTTTCTTTCTCTTTCTTTCTCTTTTTCTTTCTTTCTTTCTTTCTTTCTCCCTTTCTCTTTCTCTCTCTTTTTCTTTCTTTCTCTCTCTTTCCTTCTTTCTTTCTCTTTCTTTCTCTTTTTCTTTCTTTCTTTCTTTCTTTCTTTCTTTCTTTCTTTCTTTCTTTCTTTCTTTCTTTCTCTCTCTTTCTTTCTTTCTTTCTTTCTTTCTTTCTTTCTTTCTTTCTTTCTTTCTTTCTTTCTTTCTTTCTTTCTCTTTCTTTCTTTCTTTCTTTCTTTCTTTCTTTCTTTCTTTCTTTCTTCTTTTTCTTTCTCTCTCTCTTTCTTTCTCCTTTCCTTTCTTTCTTGGACACACCCAGTGGTGTTCAGTGTTTGTTCCTGGCTCTGTGCTCAGATATTACTCTGGGTGGGCTTGGGGAACAATATAGGATTCCAGGGATTGTACCCCAGTAGGCCATGTGCAAGGCAAGTGCCCTACCCACTGTACTATTGCTCTGGCCCCTATTCTATTTTCTTTAGCATAAAGTCTACTCTAGGAAGAAAGGTAGAATGACAAGTAAATAGTGGGAGAGGTTGATGAAAATATAAAAGTTAGTTAAGATTGAACCAACTGATAATTAAAGTTGACCATACTATCACTTAATTTCACTCCATCAGTGTGTGAGACTCGAGCAAAACCAAAACATCTGCCAGGGACTTTAGAGCACACATCTATCTATTTCTCTGACGTCCTGTCAGCTTCTCTCACACTTCCCCACCTCGCATACCTGGATGCTTCAGCTGTGTTGGTTGTGTCTTTACGATCAGTTATCTTCTTTTTAGAGATTTTATCCTCATTGCTGGATGCACTTTTGCCTGGAGTCATGGTGGAATGAATACGTTTTTCACCTTCAAAAGTCAATGTCAAGTTTGAGATGGTGACACGTTTCGAAAGATCACTCTTATTGCTTGAATCTCGTAGACATCCAGGCTTCGGAATGTTTTTTATTTTCTATAGAAATAACAAGCAGTAGCAAATCAAAAAAATGCATCAGGTAGACATAGAATAGTATGAATTCATATCTCACATGGCTATATGTCCTTCCTATTTTAACTGAGTTGCCCTTTTGTGCCCAAGCAATGATGAGTGAAGAAGGCTAGGTGTTGCCAGATCACCAACAAAGTGGATTCTATTGTGGCATCATGCAGATATAAAACAGTACACGCTAAAGTTCATGTATTAATGTATGGAATTTATACAAGACCATCAGCACTTGCAGTACTTCCTTTTATTGAATTATCAGAGAAAAGTTTTTGTAGAAATGCCTTGCCATCTACTTACTCCTTAAATTGGGATTGCTTTCTTTTGTGGGGAGGGGGGAGCCACACCTGGCATCACTCAGGGGTTACTCCTGGCTCTGCATTCATAAATCACTCCTGGAAGGCTTGGGGGAGATCATATGGGATGTGGGGGATCGAACCTGGATTGGCTGCGTGCAAGGCAAATGCCCCATCTGCCGTGCTATTGCTCTGGCCCCGAGGGTTGCTCTTAATTTAAGAACATCTAATGGTTGACAGGAGTTGGTGGATCATATTAATAATAAAGAGTTTGTTTTTAACAGATTTAGACTCTAAGACTTACTACTCCGAGGTTTAATACCTAAGATTTAGTACTCTAGCATTGCTTCCTCTCATTCATTTCCTGATGTGTTAATGATTCATTTCTCACAGTCATTCTACCTTCTCAGAGTCTCTCAGAAACATTGTCTATAATAATCTGCCTAACTGTACCTTTCTTCACAATCAATTCCTGGCATTTATCAAACGTTTTCTTAAAAATAAAGTTATTGGGGCAGGAGTGATAAGCACAGTAAGTAGAATGTTTGCCTTGTGGGTGGTCAACCTGGGTTTGATCACCGGTATTCCATGTGGTCCCAAGCACCACCTAGACTGGCCCTTGAGCAGATAGCCAGGACTAACCATTTGGTACTGCCAGGTGTGGACCAAAACCAAAACCAGGGGCCAGAGTGGTGGTGAAGTGGTAGGGCATTTGCCTTGCATGTGGTTAACCTAGGACGGACCATGGTTCGATTCCCCGGCATCCCATATGGTCCCCCAAGCCAGGAGCGATTTCTGAGTGCAAAGCCAGGAGTGTCCCCTGAGCATCACCGGATGTGGCCCCCTCCAAAAAAAAAACAAAAACAACCCCCCCAAAACAAACAAAAAAATCAAAACCAGAACCAAAATAAATAAGCCAAATAAATAAATAAAACCAAAATAAATAAACCAAATAAATAAATAAAACCAAAACCAAATAAATAAACAGAAAAAAACCCACAAAATTATTTTCCTTCTTAAAAATACAACTTACTTTTTATCTTCATAATGAGATACACATTTTATTAGAAAATGTCTAGGAAAATACTGCAAGATATAAAATGAAAGGGAGTAAATTATTGCTCCCTTGATGGTACAAACTTGAAATAATGACTCCTATGATACATTTCCTCCTGCTCTTTTCATCGATGTATTGATTCTGTGTTTGCTGTCTGTCAATACTGCATTTCTTTATCCTTTATTTTTCACTTAATGATTTTAAATATATATTTTTTTAATTTTTGGGCTACCCTGTGGTGCTTAGGACTTACTCCTGGCTCTGTGCTCAGAGATTATTCCTGGCAGTGTATGTGGTGCTAGGGTTTAAGGTGCAATTCAAGCATGCTACCCATTGTATTATATCTCTCTGATCCTATAAACATTTTTATTCACATTAAAATTATGTAAATTAAAGCATTTTTTGCAAAACAAAATTATTTTAGGTAAAATTAAATTTAGAAGGCTAAAGAAAAAAATATAAATTGTTCATAATCCCACATTACATAAATAAACAAAATATGATCGATTCCTTGTCTACATGTATACATGAAATTTTAGATAAAAGGGTCATAGTCTTTATCTGTTTCCTATCATGATACTTTTTCTAAATCTATGAAAGACTACAATAGACTGTACATGCCTTGCATGGGGTCAACCATGGTTTGATTTCCGGTACCACTTGGTCTCTGCCTATACCTGACACCTGAGAATTGTTGGAAGAAGCCTCCCGAGCACTACCTGGCAGGGCCTCCCACTCTAACCCCTCCCAAAAGTGTTTGTCTACAAGTGTTTGTCTACAAAATGGGCATTTATTTAACAAAAGTTCACTGAGTGTTTAAGAGCTTGGCCTAGATTCCTGAAGATCAAGAGCTCATAGATTTATTAAATCAATGTAGCCGTTTTCTTATGATGTTTAGAATACTTTTTTTTTTTTTTTTTTTTTTTTTTTTTTTGGTTTTTGGGCCACACCCGTTTGACGCTCAGGGGTTACTCCTGGCTATGTGCTCAGAAGTCGCCCCTGGCTTGGGGGGACCATATGGGACGCTGGGGGATCGAACCGCGGTCCTTCCTTGGCTAGCGCTTGCAAGGCAGACACCTTACCTCCAGCGCCACCTACCCGGCCCCAATGTTTAGAATACTTTATTTACTATTTACCAAATAGAGACAGAGATAGATGGCTTCTGTGTGTTGAATAGATGCTTTTTATGTAGGAGGCCTGGATTCAATCATGAGTAGTACATATTCTCCTGAGCACACAGAAAGTGAATTAATTGGGAATATTACCCCAAACACTGTTGGGTGTGGTACAAAAATAAAATAATCATGAGCTTTTTAATAATTTAAAATGTATAAACATGGGCCCGGAGAGATAGCACAGTGGTATTTGCCTTGCAAGCAGCCGATCCAGGACCTGGTGTCCCATATGGTCCCCCGTGGCTGCCAGGAGCTATTTCTGAGCAGACAGCCAGGAGTAACTAACCCCTGAGCACTGCAGGGTGTGGCCCAAAAACCAAAAAAAAAAATGTATAAACATGGTATAGATATGATAAATTCATATTTTTCTTTTTATTCCACCCCAAATTATTATGTTGGTAGCTAATAATTCATTTCTTTATCTAAAGAATTACATATTAACTACTACTCAGACAAGGGACTTGATTCATGATTTTAGAAATCTCTGTACCACTTCTCATCCCAATTACAGTTATATAAATTCCAAATTAACCATACTTTTTGTTTTTGTTTTTTTGACCACTATCATTCTGTATAGTTCCTATTGTTTGGTTTTTGGGCAAATTCACTGCCTTCAGGGAAAATTCCTGGCTGTGCTCAGGGATCATTCCTAATGGTGCTTGAAGGACTATATGCAGTTCAAGGAAATAAATTAGGGTCAAGGTGAAGGCAAATGCCTGAATCCTTTTCATATTTTTTAATTTTGGCCCTGCTTATATTCTTTTAATAGCTTTATAGGTTAATTTTTTTTTTGGGTCATACTCAGCAGTGCTCAGGGGTTCCTCCTGGCTCTACACTCAGAAATCGCTCCTGGCAGGCTCGGGGGACCATATGGGATGCCGGGATTCGAACCACCATCCTTCCGCATGTAAGGCAAACACCTTACCTCTGTGGTATTTCTCCAGCCCTTAAATAGTTTTTTATAAGCTTGCATTTCAGCTGTGTACAAGGCACACAGCCTACTCATCATATTATCACTCCAGTCTAACATGCTGGGTAATCTCATGATCATTTGAATCTCATTTTAAGCCACATGTCATATTAATATCCTCATTATAGAAATGAGGGACAAAGGCTCATATAAATTAAGGGGATTAGCCAAACTAATATGTAATACGTAGCAAGCAGGGAGAGATTCTAACCCAGGTATTTTGATTTCAAAGTTATTTCCTCCCCAGTTTAGATTCCTGATATCAGATTAAATTGCAAAGTGATGATGTGACATCCAATTTCAGGAGGTCATATTTTACAAACCCCTTCAGCACATTTTTTTTTGTGGTTTTTGGGTCACACCGGCAGTGCTCAGGGGTTACTCCTGACTCCAGGCTCAGAAATCGCTCCTGGCAGGCGCAGGGGACCATATGGGACGCCGGGATTCGAACTGATGACCTCCTGCATGAAAGGCAAACGCCTTACCTCCATGCTATCTCTCTGGCCCCAAGTTTTTTTTGTTTTGTTTTGTTTTTGTTTTTTTTGGGGTCACACCTGGTGGTGCTCAGGGGTTAGTCCTGGTTGTCTGCTCAGAAATAGCTCCTGGCAGGCACGGGGGACCCTATGGGACACCGGGATTCCAACCAACCACTTTTGGTCCTGGATCGGCTGCTTGCAAGGCAAACACCACTGTGCTATTTCTCCCGGCTCCGCCTTCAGCACATTTTAAGGATCAAAAAATCTCTTTATGAAAATGATCAAGTCTTCAGGCTGAGAAATAGTACAGGCATTACGGTGAATGCAAACCTGAGTTTAATCCTTGCTCCTAGATGGGCTCTATAAGGTGTGGCCTTGGATGCCTCTGAACACAAGCAGGGTGACTGAAGGAACCCAGCAATGCAGGACCCAATACAAGGCATACTAAGGCCCTGGCATTGAACCCTTGGCTGAGTGTTGCTGGGTGCAGTTCCAGGAACCCTGAGCACTGTTGAGAAATGTCCCTTTCCCCACTCCCTAAAATCAAATCTCAAAGTTTCACTGCATTTTGATATCCAATGTTAGGAAGTTAACTAACAAGAGTGATGGTTTTAATTCTGAGAAAATCGTCTTTCATGGCACGTACCGTTTCCTCTGCTTTGGACTTGATTATGTCTTCATTTTCAAATACCACCGTGACAACTGAGCTAGTTTTGATCTCACTTTGATCTTGGATCTCTGTGACTTCTGTGACAATTCTTACATCCGGGACTTCTTTGACTTCGTTTTCAGGAACATCTGTAACATCGGTGACATCAGTGTTCTCAGTGACATCGGAGAAGTCGACACTTTCGATGACATATTCAGGATTGGCGGCCGAGTGCGTGTTTAGGCACTTCTCATCTACTATTCCCATCAGATCCACGTTTTCTGTTGAACATGTGATGTCTGTGCTGTTGGTCATTTCGGAGGCGCTCGAGATTTCTGATACTTTGGAAACTTTGGCTTTCTCCTGATTTAGGAAGGAGATGAGCTCTACCCATTGATCAAACAAACTGTCCTGGAGGTATGCAGGGGCGCAGAGCTGCAGGTAGTAGGCTTTTTTACTTACTAACTTTACTTTCAGTCGCATCTTATCAAAATCATGCACAGTAAGAGTAACAAACTGTAGAGGGAGGAACCTGCAATCAAAAAAAGCAAATGTCATGCAGAGGCATCATTTGGAGACTATCACAGGACATCTCGCTGTTCATTTGGTAGGCAGTGCTGGGGACTGAATCTTATACATGCAAGGCAAGTGGGCAAGTGCTCTACTGCTTTACCTTATTACTAGCCCTTTTGATTGTTTTGTAGGAGTTGAAGACACTTAGGACAACTGTATGTAAATCATCTCTGCAGGGCTTATTCCTGAAAACTAATCAAAGACCAGTGATCACTTATGGTCTCTGTGCCAGGGAAGATAGTAGAACAGAATTTGGAGGAACAAGGAAGGAGTTTCACTCCTGCTCCAAGGGAAGGAAGAGGTGCCAGGGGAGAGAGAGAACCCAGGCCAAAGTACTCCCTAGTATAGGCCTCAGCCAGGACCCATGTGGCTGTGGGAGCTATACATGGATGTTTCTAGAAAAGAATGGGAAACTCAAGCAATACGGAATTGGAGATCACCACTTTGGCATCAAGGTTTCCATGAGCACCTGACGGCAGCAAAGCAGAGGTGCAGGATCAACAACATCAGTACTTCTCTGCCCCTCCTCCCCCCGTTATTTTTGAAGATAGAACTGAGGGGCATGCTTAACGCTTTGGAGAGACACAAAGCAGTAAAAGCTTCAGAACATTTGGTCAAGCAGCTGGAGACTCATAGAATTCATGTTCCCTGGGGAAGAACAGGTCACACCTTCAGTATTCATCTTGAATAGAATGCAGGTATCCTGTGGTGAATTGATGAAAGGCTGTTCACTGGTCAGAGGAAACTGAGAAACAGACTGAGTGATTTCTTTAGAGGGGTGCATGCCTGAATGACTACTAGTGGTTCCCAGACTGCCCAAAACAGAGAAACAGGTAGGCACACATGAGTGGTGATCAGACAATTTCTATCTCCTAAATTCTCAGAACAGAGAAACAGGCTAAGCAGTTGCCTCAACATAGGCAGACTAACACGTGAGGGTAAACAGTGAAAGGAATTAAAAGAATGAGAACAAGCAGTGATGGCGGGGATGTGGAGAGAAAGGAACTCTTATCCACTGCTGGTGGGAATGCTGTCTAGTCCAAACTTTATGGAAAGCGATATGGAGATTCCTCCACAAACTGGAAATTGAGCTCCCATACGATCCAGCTATACCACTCCTAGGAACATACCCTAGGAACACAAAAATACAATACAAAAATCCCTTCCTCACACCTATATTCATTGCAGCACTGTTTACAATAGCCAGACTCTGGAAACAACCAAGATGCCCTTCAACAGAGGAATGGCTAAAGAAACTGTGGTACATACACACAATGGAATACTATGCAGCCATCAGGAGAGACGAAGTCATGAAATTTTCCTATACATGGATGTACATGGAATCTATTATGCTGAGTGAAATAAGTCAGAGAGAGAAAGATGCAGAATGGTCTCACTCATCTATGGGTTTTAAGAAAAATGAGACATTCTTGCAATAATTTTCAGAGACATAAGAGAGGAGGGCTGGAAGTTACAGCCCACTTCATGAACCTCACCAGAGAGAGTGATGAATTTAGTTAGAGAAATAACTACATTGCGAACTATCCTAACAATGAGAATGTATGAGGGAAATAGAAAACCAGTCTAGAGTACAGGCGGGGGTTGGGTGGGGAGGAGGGAGATTTGGGACCATTGGTGATGGGAATGTTGCACTGGTGAAGCGGGGGTGTTCTTTACATGACTGAAACCCAACCACAATCATGTTTGTAATCAAGGTGTTTAAATAAAGATATTAATTTAAAAAAAGGGGGGAGATTGGGGCTTGATAGTTCAGGAGGCAAGGAGTTTGCTTTCCATGCAACACATGCCAGTTCAATTCCTGGCACCAGATATGGTCCTATGTACAGAGTCAGGAGTACACAATGCTGTATGGCCTAAAACCATCTGCCCCTACACACAAGAAAGATAGAAAGAGAAAAGAAAAGAAAACAAAAAAAGAAAGAAAGAATGGGAGAAAAAAAGAAAAAGAAAAGGGAAAGAGAAGAGGAAATTGGAAACTTGCTCACGAGAGAGTGATCTGATAGACAGATGGCTGGTGACACCAGGCTTCCCAGAGTTTCATCTAAAATCAGGCACAAGGACAGGAAGATAGCAGCTGGCAAGACAATAGACATAGAGAAGCCCTGGATGCCAACTAAGCCTTCTTAGCATAGCCACTCGGGTATTCTTGGGTCAGTACTAATCTAAAGCCTAGCTCTTTCCCTTTCTCCCCCTCCAAGGTAGAACAAACTTGCCTCACACCTGCCTGTGGCCGTGAATAAGCCTAGTTTATCTTACGGTGATCATCCGGCCCTTTGAAGCTGATAAAACAGCATCATTCATGGCACCAGAAATTGGTAGCGTCACCGATACCAGCCTGTTATTATGATTAGAAACACTGGCTTTCTGACTGGAATAACTTGGACACTCATTTGTAGATCCCATGCAAAATTCAGCCACATCAACAGATGATGACAAAAGTCTAGAAATAATCTTAATCTGATGATGATGATGATGATGATGATCCCTACGTCAGATCTTTCTAAATTGCCTGAAGAAGACAAACACAACATTTCTCCTTAAACTGATCTGACAAATCATTATTTTTTTTTAAATTTTGGGTCACTCCCGGCAGTGCTCAGGGGTTACTCCTGGCTCTGCACTCAAAAATTACTCCTGGCAGGCTCAGGGGTCAATATGGGATGTTGGGAATTGAATCCAGTCTGTCCAGTGCTGGTGGCGTTTGCAAGGCAAACACCCTACCACTGTGCTATCGCTCCGGCCCCTGAAAAATCATTTGAATAGAGAATCAATAAGCTTAAATAAAATGATAGTAAAATTAAAGAACAGATTTAAACAGTAATGATGGAGCTAAAGGATAGAGTAAAAAGTCTCAACAGCAAAATAATAAAGCTGCAAACTAAATCAATGACCCAAAGATAAGGACCACAAAAACCATTCATAAAGAAGAGGTAACAGAAAAAAGAACAGAATCAAAGGAAGAAAATTTGAGATGTATATTTGATAATACCAGAAGGAACAACTTCAGTAATCCCAGGAGAGGAGAGAAAGGGTGAAGAACGGCTGAGTAAAAAAATTAATAGCTGAGAATGTTCTGAGTCTGAAGGAGACTAATGCATTGATCCAGGGGATCAAAGGACGCCAATCACGATAAAAAACAGGAGAGGCCAGAGGGATGCTAGAAGCCCTGTCAAACAAGTTCCCAAGTGCTCAGGGGATCTCTGGGAATAGATCTTAAGTTCCACTGGGTGAGACAGAAAAACGGAATGAAAAAGAGAAGACAAGTCAATATAAACCCGAGAAGAACATTTAGACACATCATAAAAAATGGAGAGAAAGAGAAAGAGAGAGAGAAATTCCTTAAAGCAGCAAAAGCAAAGCAAGGAACATACGACTCACTTCAGATTTCTAAAATATATAAGCCAGAAGAGAATGGAATGATATATTCAAAGTACTGAATAAAAAGGACCAAACAAAAATTATCTGCTTTTTAAGGGTATCACTCAGATTTGAAGGGGTGATCCAAAACATTTGCAGTCAAATAATTGTTATGGGCATTTTTTCACATCTAAATTAGCTCTGCAAGGATACTAAATTGCCTTGTAGAATAGAAATATTAAATGAGAAAAAGAATCAAAATCTTCTAAAAATCAGTATCAAAGTTGTTCACATCAAAATTTTATCTAAATTCAATGGACTAATCTTTTAAATTAAAAGGTACAGTGTGTCTGGATGGACACTTAACTTTCTGTTTCTTACAAGAGACATGCCTGAACTCTTATCACAACACAGACTCAGAGTAAAAGAATGAAAAAACCCATTAAGTTAACAGTACACTAAAAACAGGGATGGTGTACTTACATAAGACTAAATGGCATTCAAGTTAAAAAATGGGGGGGGTTAGACATTACTTACTGGTCAAGGGATCAATAGATTAAGAAGACTTAACTATTATAAATACATATGTACCAAATAAAGGGTCAATAAATTTACTAAAGCAAGTTTATAAGAGATGAATGGCATTTTAATAGTAGTGGGAGATTAACTTTCCATTCATCATTGGAAAGGTAAGATCATTAAACAGGAGCTGTAAGAAAGTAAGAACTGGGGCCGGAGAGATAGCATAGAGGTAGGGCATTTGCCTTGCATGCAGAAGGACAGTGGTTCGAATCCCAGCATCCCATATGATCCCCCAAGGTTGCCAGGAGCGATTTCTGAGCATAGAGCCAGGAGTGACCCAAAAACCAAAAACCAAAAAAAAGAGAGAGAGAGAGAGAGAGAGTAAGAACTGATATTAATAAACATGTGCACGGATTAATAAATTTCACACCTGTAAAACTGAATCCAGAAATTTGAGAAATAGTACAAATTTAGGTGCTTGCTTTGCATGCAATTGGCTCCAATTTAATCCCCGCCATTACAAAGAATCCCTTCAACATTGCCAGTAATCATCTTTGATCACAGAGTTAGAAATAATCCTGGGCACTACCAGATGCCAACATCTCCAAAATAAAACACTTCAAAGGTGCTTTCATTTAATATCAAGTACACTAGTGAGGATATAAAAACAAACTACTTGTCCAATGATAGATGAGTGAGGAAAAAAAATGCTGTGGTATATTACACACAGTGGAATGTTGTACAACCATGAGAAAATATGAAATATTGCATCAATGTTGATGGAACTGGAGGTTATTATGTTGAGTGATGTAAGAGGAAAAATAACTGCTGGATAATCTATTCATCCATGGTTTATGGAGAAACAGAACAAGAGAAAAGACAATATCAAGAGGTGACAAATCTTTGGCTTGTGTAGAATTGAGATTACCAAGCAATGAAAGGAGAGGTTCCGGAGAGGGTGTGTGTGTGTAGGGGAAGAAATGAGAAGATGGGCTAGAAATGATCACAGTAGTCTTCGGTGTGGCACTTCAGTACTGGTGGGGGTGCAAAGGCTGTATGTTAAAACAACAGAAGTCCAAACATAAATTACAATAGAAAACTTTTTACTACATGCTATCAGACTTTGGGGGGGGGTGTCATTTCATCCTAATCCTAAAACTATGACATATTAAAAGAGCAGCAATGATCTACTACCAGTTACTATACCATTAAATTCCCAAGCTGAAATTTGGAGAAGTGATTTGCTCTTGCCCATTCAGTTAATGACTTGAGAATGCTAGAGCGAATTCTGAGAAGTCGGGCTGATGAAGGGAGAGGGGCACAGTGAGAGGAATTCTCACGTCTACAGTTTTTGTTAATTAGATTTAATTAAAAAATCTGCTTCCATGTTTATCCTTGAGCAGCACAAATACTAAAACTGAATGGACTCTGGACTTTTTCTTTTGTTTTGGGGGGCCATACCTGGAGGTGCTCAGGGACTTTTCCTAGTTGTCTGTTCAAAGGACTGGGTAATGCCAAGGATCAAAAGTAGGTGCTCAGCCTACTAAGCATTCTCTGGCCCAACTACATTGACTAACATTAAATTAATAGGCAATATTAGCACAGATCAGCACAATATTATATAAAAATTCAAGAATCAATGTGAGTTGCCTTCTTGACTGCCAGGTTGACAAACTGATTTTTTCCCCCCAAGACTTAAGAAATGACTTTCATTTGTGGAACTGAGCAAAATGAGATGTTTGTTCCCTCGGAGCATTTGTTGCTGTGGTTTCTGTTTTCAAATCCTGGGGGAAGGACATTCTATTTGAGATTCTTAACCTTCTACCTTTGTATCTCACCTGGTAAGCACCAGTTTCTCTGGAGATGATGGCTCTAGGAAACTACTGTAAAGCGGTTCTGTATCGCTGTCAGTGACAGATGCTAGATGTGCGAGTAGCATCACACTGGGGGTCTTGGTGGTGTGGTTGGCAGAACAGATGCCTACAGTCACCCAGTTGGCTCTGTTATGAAGATATATGGACTCGCCTCTCCTGTTGACCTAAGCAAAGAATGAGAAGAGAAGTGTCCTGGTAATGCGCATGCCCCCTAACAGCACTGCTTATCTGAGCAATGACTCAGATAATGAGGAATGACTGAGGAATGAGTCATTTTTGTTCACTCAGTTGTTCTTAGGAATTCCTAATTCATCAGTGATTCATAGTGAGCAGGCAGACCCTAGTCCCTGATTCTGCGAATCTATTAGAAAGAATAACTTTATTTTTATTTCTTGAGGTTCTTTTTTTGGGGGGGGGGGTGGGGTGGGGAAGGATAGGGCCTACAGAGCTATTCAGGAGTTATTTCTGGATCTGTATTTAGGAATTATCCCTGGGTTTGTTCAGACAACCAAATGTGGTGCCAGGGTCAGCTGCATGCAAGGCAAGTTCCTTAACCCCAGGCTATCTTTTTGCTCCTCCCAGAAGGTGCATCTTAAACATGTCATTATTTTCGCCAAACTGCTCTGTCCACAACCCCAAGATCCTCAAGAACAGTAAAATATAGTAAAATGAAAGTAGTGATTTTTTTTGAGTGTTTGTTGTCCAGGTGAATAATAGTATTTAATTGTAAATATATATAATTTAATCTGATTTCTTATAACTTTTTTTTAAAATAAATTCGCTATTTAAACACCATGGTCATAAATTTGTTGATACTTGAGTTTCAGTCAGAGTATATATACCTAACCCTTCACTGGTTACACTTTCCCTGCCACCAGTGTCTCTGGTTCCCCTCCCATCTACACAGACACACAATACACACATCCTGAGACCTTACCTGAAACAAAGATCATTCCTGGTTCTCTTTTTTTTGTTGTTGTTGTATTTGTTTGTTTACAACCTGCTTTTACCCCAAAACAGAGATTGTCTTATATGTAAACCTGGATAGGACAGGTTCAGGTTAGACTCAGCCATCTGCCCTTACACTGTTCATACTCTCCCACCTGGGGTGGTCTCTAGACTCAATTACAACAGGTTCAGGCAGGCAGTTTGCTCTCCATATGAGGCAGATGATTGAAAGACTACACGTGCTTCACCCTCAGCCTGGTCTGAATTACTTTGTGCAGAGACTCTTCTTTAGACACGTTCACCTGGGGTTGGAGTTATAGTATGTGGGGTGATTTTATACCCACCTGTCTCTGGAGGAGGAATTTTGCTTCTCTCTCTGTTTTTCTTGTCACTCTGGTTTGCACTAGCATTAATTAAAGGGCACCATGCATGTCATTTTATCCCCTTTCAGCACCCAGTTCTTGTACAGAGTGATAAGCTTCAACTACCATTGTCAAAGTGGACCCTTTTCAACTCTTTTTTTGGCGGGGGGGGGGGGGGAGGGCCACACCCAGTAGCACTCAGGGGTTATTCCTGGCTCTACACTCAGAAATTGCTCCTGGCAGGCTCGGGGGACCATATGGGATGCCAGGATTCAAACCACTGTCCTTCTGTGTGCAAGGCAAATGCCTTACCTCCATGCTATCCCTCCAGCCCTCAACTATTAATTGTATTCACTACTCTTTGTTGCAAGCATCTTACCTCCTGATCCTCATCACTACTGTTTCTGGATAGTATTACCATACTGTCTTTTATTTTTCTTATGTCCCACAAATGAGTGAGATTATTCTATGTCTATCCCTCTCTGACTCATTTCACTCAGCATAATAATCTTCATGTCCATCCATGTATAAGCAAACTCCATGACTTCATTTTTCCTAATGGCTGCATAGTATTTTATTGTACAGATGTACAACAGTTTCTTTAGCCATTCATCTGTTGTTGGGCACTGGGGTTGTTTTCAGATTCTAGCTAGAGTAAATAGTGCTGCGATAAACATAGGAGAGCAGAGGGCATTTTTGTATTGTGTTTTTAGGTTTCTAGGCTATATCCCTAGGAGTTGTAATGCTGATCTAGGAGCTCAATTTACAGCTTTTTCAGGAATATTCATATTGTTTTCCATAAAGGCTGTATGAGGCAGCATTCCCACAAGCAGTGACACAAGTGAGTTCCTTTCCCCCACATCTGCCCCATCACTGGTTGTTTTTGTCCTTTGTGATGTGTGCCAGTCTCTGTGGCGTGAGATGGTACCTCATTGTTGTTTTGTTTTGCATCTCCCTGATGATTAGTGTTGTAAAACATTTTTTATAGGACTTTTGACCATCTGTATTTCTCCTTTGAGGAAATATTTGTTCATTTCTTCTTCCCATTTTTTATGGGGTTAGATATTTTATATCTTACTCAGTTCTATCAGTACCTTGTATATCTTAGATAATATTAGCCCCTCATCAGAAAGGTTTGGGTGAATAGTATCTCCCATTTTGTGGGTAGCCTGTTTCTCCCATTCTGTTGGTAATCTTTACATCCTAGTCATCATTTTCTTTGAAGTGCAGAAGCTTCTCAGTTTTACATATCCCAAATTATTTTTTATCTTTTTTTCCACTTGCTTGACAGTGGTGTTTCATCTTTGAAGATGCCTTTAGTTTCAATGTCACCAAGTGTTTTACTTATATTTTCCTCTACGTACCTTATGGTTTCAGGTCTGATATCAAGGCCTTTAATCCATTTTTATTTGATCTCAGAGAGGTCTGAGTTCATTTTTTTGCAAGTAGTTGACCAATTTTCCCAATACCACAAGTTGAAGTATCTTTCCTTGCTTCACTTCATATTTCTTGCCCCTTATCTTAGATTGATTGTATACCTGAAGGGGTCAGTTATGTTATGAAACTAGGCCCCTAGGACTCATTAGATTATTCAAGAGATTATTTGAAAAAAAAATACAGAAAGGAATGTGAAAAAATAAACTGAAAGTTTCATTGGTAGAAAGAAACAATTTGGAAATAACGTACATTATCAAATCATGACTCATGAGTTCTGGGGTCTCATTAATGTTCATTAGGCATTACCTCTGGTCTCTAGTGTTCTGAAGGTGAGGAGGTGGCCTTAGTATCCAGGTATCCATGCAGGAGACATGGACGGTGAGAGAGATGTTCCTGGAGCTTCCCTGTCCTCTGCAGACGCAAGCTGAGGATCAGTGTGCAAGTGTGTGTTTCATGTTTGCCTTGGTGGTAGTATTTCAGGGGTCTCAAACTCAATTTACCTGCGGGCCGCAGGAGGCAAAGTTGGGGTTATCCTTGAGTGCAAAGTCAGTAGTAAGCCTTGAACATTGGGGGTGTGACCCAAACAACTAAAACAAAACAAAACAAAACAAAAAAAAGATTCCTCTAGGGCAGGGCCCCAAAATGTTGTAGGGAGGGCCGCAAACCGCACGCACGCGGGCCAAAACATAAGGGTGTGGTCCACACTTTTAACTTATCCCTCCATTTCTTTTTTCAAATTTTAAATTAGGAAGTTTAAAGAAAAATCAGAAATGCTCCTTAATGCACTGTAACAACTCATTCACAATGTAGGTACATTTTTATGAGAAAGAAGATTTTTTTCCTTGAGACAATTTAGCAACTGGAGTTTACTTTCAGAATTAAGAATCAAAGTCATTCATTGTAATGTCTAGCTGGGTCACAAATGTTATTTTCAATGTCTTCTTGAGTCTTTTATTGGGGGTCAGAGGCTCACACTGGCACTGCTCTCAGGGACAGTATTGGCAGCGGGTTCCATAAGTGGGCAATGTCTTATCTGCTGTATTATCTCTCTGGCCTTGATCTTCAGAGTCTAGGAAAGAACTTATCTGAATACTTTTCGGTTATAGATTGTTCTGAGAAAAATCACCATGATCTCTTCATGCAATCCTTGGAAGATTAGAATATGAGAAATATGATGGAGATAGAACAGCACTTCTATATGAGAATTTATTGGGAAATTGAAATACATTTTCTTAATTGATTTATTAGTGTTGACACTCATGGGTTTGAGGTACAAAGCTATTGCACCTCATCATTCATAAATTTTCCTTTAACCTTAGGACTTTAAGATTGTTTAAGGTGGGCCGAGTAGGTGGCGCTGGAGGTAAGGTGTCTGCCTTGCAAGCGCTAGCCAAGGAAGGACCGCGGTTCGATCCCCCCGGCGTCCCATATGGTCCCCCCAAGCCAGGGGCGATTTCTGAGCACATAGCCAGGAGTAACCCCTGAGCGTCAAACGGGTGTGGCCCAAAAACCAAAAAAAAAAAAAAAAAAGATTGTTTAAGGTTCTAAAACTGTACCCCTTAATTGTTTCACATGTTCCCTTTCCAAAAAAAAATCACCCAACCTCTTCATTGACCTTCTGAAGTATACTGGAGTCATTATACAGTAATTCAACGTTTGAATATTATTTACCTGGATAAAGTTGCTCTCTAACATGGGAGGAGATACGAAAGGGGCATATTCTCCTTCATCCAACGTATTTTGGAGATTTGCTAGATCTTGGGGGTGTTCCATGAAGTTGTCATCTTGTATGTTCATCATTGTGGTTGATTTCCAATCAATTTTCTTCAATGTTGACATACGAACATAAAACGCTAGGTAACTATACAATATAAAATGTACAAAATCATACTAAACTGAGAACAATCTAAACACTAAACCAAACCAAAAAAAACAGTCAGTTTAAACTAAAACATCTTCCTGACATGACTGAGATTTACCTCTTGCCTAGAAAATTATGGATTTCTATCTAATCTATGAGAGTTCCTCTCAGGATATTTCCTTGAAAATGGATTCAACAATGGCTCTCTGTATCTTTGGATTTCATTTTTGTCCTAACAGAAATGTCTAAGAATGGAACAAAGTCCCAGAATGTACCATATTTTTCACTCTATAACATGCACCTGACCATAAGACGCACATAATTTTTACACGCTTTTCTCCCCTGCACCCAGGCTTCAGTTCTAGGCAGCATTTGCTGCGTAAGATATACTTTCAAAGAAAAATATGTCTTATGGTATGAAAAATACAATATAATCCTGTTTACATTTTCAAAATATCACTCATCTCGTCACAAATTCTCTATAGCTAGTAGTAGTCCTTAACTGACCTGGAGAGTATTTCCACCTTAGTGCTTCCCTAAATATTCCATCTTTTCCCTAACTCAAGCTAAATGGCAAGTTAAATAAACATGCTGCTGTCTCATCCAGAGCGTGGCACAGTGACCAAGACACATGATATCCTCTGACTTCTGAGATTGCTCATAGAAACTGTGGGAATTTCTTGACAGATATGTTGCTAGCTTTAACTCAGTCCAAAAGAGTAGAGAAGTGAAATAATCCAGAGAAGTAAAAAGGAATAATATCAAAAGAAAGCATTATAAAGAAAGAAAAAGAGAAAATAACACCATATAAAAAAGAAGATAATGAGAGACTTGTAATTAGTTAAATGTATTTAGAACTCGCTATGTAGAAATCACTCTAGACTTAGTGCCACTATCTCATTTAATTCTGCTTACACTATGAAGTGGCGTTATTTTAATTTTTTGATTTTAGGGCCATACCCGATAGTTCTTAGAGTTTACTACTCATGGCTCTGTGCTCAGGAACTCACTATTCATGGCAGTGCATAGGGAACTATATGGGATGTTGAAGATGGAACTCTGATTGGTTGCAGGTAAGGCAAGCACTCTACCCACTGCACTGCATTATTACTCTGGCCTTATGCACTATTTAATATTCCATGAAACTGATACTAGAAAGAAAGAATAACCTACCAAAGGTCCCACAATTTTGGGGAGGCATACCCGATGACGCTCAGGGGTTACTCCTGGCTATGCGCTCAAAAATCACTTTTGGCTTGGGGGATCATATGGGATGCTGGGGGATTGAACCGCCTTACCATTCTGCGACACTGCTCTGGCCCATAGTCCCACAATTTTTAAGTGCCAACACTTACTTGCCTAACACTGACCAGATGAACACCTACCCTCTAATTTTAAGGTTTAATCCTGCCTTAAGTAATTAAAATAAAGATGTGAGAATTTACATGCCAACAGAGCCAATGGGAACAGGAAAGTAAAAGTGATGAAGCAAAAGCATACAGAAAATAACTTTCCTTCCCCTTCTTTTTACTATACCCTTTCTCCCGATACAATTAAGTTCTAAACTCATAACTTCAGGCAAAACAAAGGATGACTCTTTACTGGAAGGAAATATTAAGTTCAGAACCAGTGGCAGCAAGAGGAGAGGTGGTTCAGACAAGTGTGAGAAGTTAGGAAACAGAACAGGACAAGGAGGGCACACTAGTGGGGCAGAGAAAGGTGGAAGAGATGGACAATTCATTATAAGTGGATGATAAATGAATAAGAAATCTTGAAAATCCATACTGACAAATAATTGAATAAAATGTTCATGTTTGATGAGGAATAGAGCATTTATAGAGTCCAGACTTAAGAGACAAAACAATGAGATGCAATTTAAAACTCTAAAATGAATCCTTTATGCAGGGACAATTGGTAAAATATGACTTGTCTTCAGAGTTTCATTGTATAAAATACAATGACTGTAAATATATTTTATGGGCTGCATTTTGGCATGTTTGATGTCTTTGATCATAGGAAATACAAACTAGAGTATTTTGGATTATGCATCATCAAACTGATAAAATACTTTCAAAAGATTCAGGGGAAAAGGAAAAGGTCTTTGTACTTTTTTTGTAATGTTTCTGTAAGTTTAAGATGGTTAACAAATGTATGCAACTAATAATACAAGAAATAAAGAGGTAAAAGAAGGTAGGGAGGAGACAACTATAAGGGAAAGACAGAATATGAGATTTAGGTCAACTTCAAAAAGGCTATATTTAGCCATTTGAGATTCCCAAGAAGAGAGCTTAGTAACAGCAGTAGAATAATTGTCACAGTGATAACATGGTTAGGAAAACGAAAAGCACAGAACTAGTGTCATCTTTATTTTCTCTCCTCCATTACTTATCCAATAAAAAAGACATTTATTTCCTTCTCCCCCCACCAATCCATTGGTTGGTTGCTAAGAAATAACTTGCAGACATAGAAAACCAGAGGACTCAGCAAGTATTCACAATCTAATTTTTAAATCTACTACAAGATGATATCACTAAAAGGAATTTTTTAAAATAACAGCAAGGTATGATGGAGGAAGAAAATCTAAGATCAGTAAACTTTTGGATTAGTTACAAACTGTACCTCAGCATTTGTTCATTTTCCAGAACAGTAATGATTATTTTACACATTATCTCTCACAGCTTATATACACTTATCTCTGTCCATATGTCCTCCCTTATGATCTAAAAGAAACATATTTGGAACACTGAATTTCAAGAACAGAAAGAAGGGGAGAAAACCAGGGGAATGAAGTAAATAAAATGAGAAAGGAGTGATGACGAGATAAAAGTAGAGTGATGATTTTGTTTCACATGATGACATACATTAAGAAAATGCATCTTACCTCAACTCAGGGCCACGTCAGAAATGTCAGCTGGAAGCAACGTTTTTAAACTCACTTCAGTTGGTTTTCCTCCTTTTCATGATTCAGTCTTTTGTAAAAGAAACAAATAAAGTCTCAATAAGAAAGTCTCAATACTAATTCTCACTCATTTCAAACAAGACACCTGTCTGAGAGCTCTCTAAACTAGGTGGGTAATATCAGAGAACTACTGTCCACTATTGATGATGAGTCTAGCCATGGTTTTATGGTGAGTCGATGTAGAGACTTTTGAATCTCTGCTCAGAGTTGGCCCAAATCTGCCGAACAGTGAAATCCTGGGTTTCTGTAGTCAATGAGGATATTTGATAATGTGAACTGAACAGACTCAAATAACCTTAAAATGGAGGGTTTTTAGAAACCTGAGTGATTTGTTTTCTCTGTAAAAAGCTGGAATAAGGGCCTGGAGAGATGGCATGAAGGTGGGGTGTTTGCCTTGCATGCAGAAGGTCGGTGGTTTGAATCCCGGCATCCCATATGGTCCCCTGAGCCTACCAGGAGAGATTTCTGAGCATAGAGCCAGGAGGAACCCCTGAGCACTGCCAGGTGTGACCCAAAAACCACAAAAACAAAACAAAACAAAAAAACATTTTTACAATGATTCCCAGAGACAAGAGAGAGGAGGGCTGGAAGGTCCAGGTCACGACATGAAGCTCACCACAAAGAGTGATGAGTGCTGTTAGAGAAATAACTATATTGAGAACTATCCTAACAATGTGAATGAATGAGGGAAGTAGAAAGCCTGTCTAGAGTACAGGCTGGGGTGGGGGGAGAGAGATTTGGGACATCGGTGGTGGGAATGTTGCACTGGTGAAAAGGTGTTCTTTCTTTACATGACTGAAACCCAACTACAAACATATTTGTAATCAAGGTGTTTAAAGAAAGATATCAATTTAAAAAATCTGAAGGATAATCTAACTGGATAAAGTATTTTTGGTGAGTGTTCATTTCCTTAAGTTTTTGTATTCTATCTCTCCATTCCCTTCTGGCTCAGAGGATCTCACTTGATCTGTTGTGAATCTTTTGAAAAATCCTTTAATTGTATATTGCTTTACTGATCTTGCTGCCTCCAATATTTTGAGTTTTTTACTTGGAGCACAATGTGTCTTCTAATTTTCCAACTGGGTTTTTCTGGGATCCTTTAGGCCTCTTGGATCTTGGTGCCTATAGTCCCATAGTCTAGTAAGTTCCTGTTTATGATTTCTTTAAATATGGGGATTTTTTTGTTTGCTTGTTTTTGGGCCACACCTGGTGGTGCTCAGGGGTTACTCCTGGCTCTGTGCTCAGAAATCGGTCCTGGCTTGGGAGACCATATGAGATGCCAGGGATCGAACCTGTATATGTCCTGGGTCAGCTGCATGCAAGGCAAAAGCCCCACCACTGTGCTACCACTTGGGCCCCATCTTTAAATCTTTTTTTAAATCTAATTTGCTTTTTCCTTCTTCAGGACTCTGATGATACTTATATTGTTCCTCTTGCACTTGTCCTGTATTTCTCTGGCATGCTGTTCATACTTTCTTTTTAGTCTGTTCATTTTTCAGAAGATTTTCCCACCTTCTGTTGTTTTCTAGCAGTTTCCTTCATCTCACCGTGGACTTCCTTAATCTTTTGTTCAACTGCTATCAATATATTATTCCGCGTTTCTATTGAGTCTTAAAAATCACCTGCCAGTAATTCTGCTTGTAGTTTTCTCATTGCAACACTCATCTTCCGTGTCCACTCTTGGCTTTGCTGACTACCAGGCTATTGTTTCTTTGATCTCATTAAGCATCCTCACAATAGGGACATTGTCTGAGGAATTTCTGAGCTGGTTGGTGCTGTTTGAGCCCTCTGTGTTTTTATTTTTGCTCCTACGTGTTTTCCCCATTGAGTTTGCTGTGCTCCTACTATGCTGGGAAGGTGTGAGGCATGCAGAGTTCAGAGTTGCAGGGCTGGGTGCTGTGTGATAGGTGTGATGGTGGACGTCAGCTGCATTATTCTTTTTTTTTTGTTTTTGGGCCACACCCGGCAGTGCTCAGAGATTACTCCTTGCTCAGAAATCACTCCTGGCAGGTTCAGGGGTTCATATGAATGCCAGAAACCAAACCTGGGTCTGTTCTAGGTCAGCCGTGTGCAAGGTAAACGCCCTGCTGCTGTGCTCTGGCCCCAATTTATTCTTTACTTTTTTATTTTAATTGGAGCACCACACCTGGTGATGTTCAGGGATTACCCCTGGCTTTGCCCTCAAGAATTACTCCTGGTGGTGTTCAGGGGACCCTTTGGGGAGGCAGAGATCGAACCCAGGTTGGCCATCTGAAAGGCAAATGCCCTACCTACTGTGCTACCTCTCTGGCCCTTCAACTGCATTATTCTTAAGACAAATGAATTGTTCTGTGAAATAATTTTTCATCCTCTCCACTATACATTTTGGAGTATATAGATCTTCGAGGACCTGGGTTAGATAGTATCACATGAGAGGCAGGCATGTACTTTCTCAAGGAACTACATCCCTGGTCCAACAATAAGTATTTTTGAAACAGAAATGATCAGCCAAGAAGTGAGTCTATTTGGAACATCACAATCTTAAGGTTTTCACGCTGATAAATTCCTTATGATCTGCTGTGCTTTGAGGTCAGGGGAGTCACAGAAGAGCAGCCTGACAGCTGGCAGCTTACATCCTTCTTCGCCAAGAAGCAACCCTTAACGAGTTATTCTTGGGATTCAAATATGTGGATTGGATTTACACAGATATTTTTGTTTTCCTAATATTTTATCCCTTAATCAGTTTTTATTATAAATAATGTACAGTAATGGAGAAACAGTGTAAGTTTCATTTTCATTCATTGCATGCAGCTGGCTCCAGTTTGATCCCTGGGACCATATATAGTTCTCCAAGCATTATCAGGAGTGATACCTGAGCATAGGGCAGTGAGTTCTCAGCACTGCTGGCTATGCCCCTCCCATGCCCTAAATCCCACCACAATAAGTAATTTACATATTATTTATTAACTTCACTCACTTGAGTGATTTAACGATGCAATGTCCATGTCTTTGATTCACTTTAATTAATTAATTAATTTTGGGGCCACACCCAGTGGCACTCAGGGGTTACTCCTTGCTATCTGCTCAGAAATAGCTCCTGGCAGGCACGGGGAGCCATGTGGGACGCTGGGATTCGAACCAACCACCTTAGGTCCTGGATAGGTTGCTTGCAAGGCAAGCGCTGCTGTGCTATTTCTCCAGCCCCAACACTTAAGTACATTTTAATAATTTTTTTAGCTTTAAAACCATAACTGTAATAACAACAGAAGAGTCTTGTCTATAGCTGAGAGCACAAATAGTGGATTTGATCTCTTTTGCATCACCCTGTGACCACTGAATGTCAAACAGTATGACAGTAGCTGTTATGATGAGAAATAAAAGCAGAGAGCTAATGCAGATAAAATCAATACAAATAAAACTTGCATATGGTTATTTATATTAGCGAGATTAGCACTAATCTTATATATTTTTAAAGTAAGATTTATTTATTCAAATTATTTATGTAACTTCATACTATCTTGTTTTATTAAAATGACAAGCTCAGTAGAAGTCTATCATTTAAACTCTGAAAGCAAATTAAAACAAATTATTCACATACAGGGCTATAAGTGTCTATATAATAGAATCACAATGAGTTCTGTATAATTGTGTAAACTAAAGCAAAGAAGAAAAGCAGAAATGTTATAGGTCATGTGTCATCCCTGAGCTGGTTTCATTTCACACATAGTCTTTTTTACTTTCTTTTACTGGGATTTTGTACTAATTTTTAAAATCATAGCTTAAAATCTACAAATAATTCTTATTTCTCACTAATCTCATAAGTGCTTTTATATCTCATTTAGCTAGAAGTTATCAAGCATTTTTTTTTTTTTTTTGGTTTTTCGGTCCCACCCGGCAGTGCTCAGGGTTTACTCCTGGCTCTATGCTCAGAAATCGCTCCTGGCAGGCTCAGGGGACCATATAGAATGCCGGGATCCGAACCACCGTCCTTATGCATGAAAGGCAAACGCCTTACCTCCATGCTATCTCTCCGGCCCCATCGAGCAATATTGAAGATGACCTTTAACTGAAAAATTTGGTTTGTTTTTGGGCCACACCCAACAGTGCTCAGGGGTTATTCCTGACTCTGCACTCAGATGTTAACCCTGGTAGACTCAGGGGACCATATGGGCTTGTGAAGACTGAACCTAGGTCGGCCACAAGCAAGGTGTGTGCTACTCGCCGTGCTGTTTTCTGGCCATTGTTAGCTGAATTTCTGAACAGGAGAGCATAAAGTCTTTTTAGAGATGGGCCCTATTAATCCCAATTTATTTATTTCTATCAGATTCTTTACATTCCTTGTTATTTCTTTTAATTAGTACTTTCTGCCTTCTAATTTTTTTCCTTTTTGTCTCTTCTAATAATATTTTCCTCTATTTACATAGATGAGTTCAACAGTTACATTATTTTGTACTTTCTTGGAGAATTACAGTATACTTTTCATTTTAAAAGCATTGTTGGCTATTTTTGAACAGCGGACACATCCAATTGTGTTGGAGAGGGCTGTAGGTCAGGGGCCACTTGATCTGGTGGTGGGTAGGAATGACCCAGTGGCTACACTTAATGTTTCATGCTTTGGGTGAAATCATCAAATACCATAGATCAAATGTAGGGTGAGCCAAATGGAAAGCATACACCTAGGACTTTTGAATCATAGCCAAGTCTCTTGGCTAAGTTTAAACATATTGGATTTTTTTTATGTTAAAACTAATTGTAGGTTACAGTTTTCATCCTGGAGATTCACCCATATCTCAACTTCAGATGTTTAATCTCTATCCTTACAACAGGTGCATTCTCCCTCTAGGAGATAACCCACACTAAAATTTGAGATGTGTATTCTTGCCTCTCTCACCTCTGGAGAAGTCTATATTCTCTCTCTCTCTCTCTCTCTCTCTCTCTCTCTCTCTCTCTCTCTCTCTGTTTCTCTCTCTCTCTCAGATTTCTAAATAAAACTTAAAATAAAAATTTTGACTGCAGACCAGAAATGAATGTTAGTGGAAAGGAGAAACATAGCAGGGGAAAGCAATGATGTTTATATTTTAGGGGTAAAAATATATTTCAGCTTTAATCTAGATATTCTGCCAAAACACCTGAATTTCTCCATTTGGGTGGTATTGTTCAAGAATGACCAAGTTCCTGTTTAGATTAAGAATAGGGTGGAATAGCCAGAATCTGGAAACAACCCAAGTGAACAAGAACAGATGAGTGGCTAAAGAAACTATGGTAGACCAACAAAATGGAATACTATGCAGCTGTTAGGAAAAAGTGGAGTCCTAAAATTCGCTTTAGTGAATATTGAGAGTATTATGCTGAGTAAAATGGGTCAAAAGAAGAGGGATATTAAAAAATATGGTATGGTGGGGCCAGTGAGGTGGCGCTAGAGGTAAGGTGTCTGCCTTGCAAGCGCTAGCCAAGGAATGACCGTGGTTCGATCCCCCGGCGTCCCATATGGTCCTCCCAAGCCAGGGGCGATTTCTGAGCGCTTAGCCAGGAGTAACCCCTGAGCATCAAACGGGTGTGGCCGAAAAAAACAAAAAAACAAAAAAATATGGTATGGTAATACCAGGTAGGATATATGCCAGTGATGGCTAACCTTTTTAAGCCCGAGTGCCCAAACTGCTGCACAAAACCAAAGAATTTCCTCAAAGTGCCAGCACGTCAATTAAACTTTAATAACAAAATGTTAGTATCTACCTTCCAGCCATTATCTCTCTTGTCTCTGAGAATTATTGCAAAAATGTCTTTCATTTCTCTTAAACCCCATAGATGAGTGAAACTATTCTGTGTCTATCTCTCTCCCCCTGACTTATTTCACTCAGCACAATAGATTCCATGTACATCCATGTATAGGAAAATTTCATGACTGGAAGGTGCAGCTCATGACATGAAGCTCACCACATAGAGTGATGAGTGCAGTTAGAGAAATAACTACACTGAGAACTATCCTAACAATGTGAATGAATGAGGGAAGTAGAAAGCCTGTCTTGAGTACAGGTGTGGGTAGGGTGGGGAGGAGCGAGATCTGGGAAATTGGTGGTGGGAATGTTGCACTGGTGAAGGGGGGTGTTCTTTACAGGACTGTAATCATACAACTGCAATCATATTTGTAGTCACGGTGTTTAAATGAAGATAAAAATTAAAAAAATTTAGTATCCAAAAACGCTTTATAAATTTTTTAAATTTATTAATTGCAGACCTTTCCGCATGCTAGTTGCAAGGCCTTCAAGTGCCACAGCTGACACGCATGCCATAGGTTTACCATCGCAGGTATATGCCATGTATGGTCATACCAAGTATGGTAATAATACCCAAAGACAATAAAGATGAAGTCTATGGTGGGAAACTTGCCATGGGATGGGGTAGTGCAGTGAGGGCAGGGAAGGGACCACTAAGACAATAACTGGGAATAATCTCTCTGGAGAAGAACTGGGTGGAATCCCCTCAGTAACACTATTGCAAGCCACAATGCCTAAAGTGAAAAAAGGGAGAGAGAAGGGAAACTAGAAACATCGATGGCAAAATGTGCACTGATAAAGGGATGTATGTTGGAACGTTGTATAACTGAAACTCTTTCATAAACAACTTTGTAATTATATCAGTGAGTCAATAAAAAGTTTTATTAATAGAGAAAAATAGTGTGAATATGTGATACATTCACTCTATATTTGTTGTGAGACAGCCATTTCCTCGCACAAATACAATCATTGGGAATTTTTTGCTTTGTGTTGTTTTTTTGGTTCACACACGGCAGCACTCTGGGGGTCACTCCTGGCTCAACGCTCAGAAATCATTCCTGGCAGGCTCGAGGGACCATATGGGATGCCGGGATTCGAACCACTGTCCTTCTGCATGCAAGGCAAACACCTTACCTCCGTGCTATCTCTTTTAAAGTGGTAGCTGGAGTTAGAAAGGAAACTGAAAAGAGGAGGGAGTCGGAATTCAGGAGTGTAGGAGTTTCTAATCTCATAATTCATAGATTCAAAGACATATCTATAAATGTCCCTAAGATTCCTGTGTTTGCTAATCACATGTCCCATGTGGTCAGTTTTCATATTTGATTATATAAATGTTCAAACCTTGTACAAAGTTAAAATTTCCAAAGAAACTCTCCTGCTTGCTTATTTTTTGGTTATTTCTTGTTTCCAATTATATAAAAGATGCTAATGACAGAGTTTACTTGTCACTTGTTAAAGATGTTTTCTGTGTTTTACATTTTCACATTAGTTCTTTGGAGCATTTTTAAGCCTTTACATAGTTTTTTGTTTGTTTGTTTGTTTGTTTTTTGGGCCACACCCGGCGGTGCTCAGGGATTACTCCTAGCTGTCTGCTCAGAAATAGCTCCTGGCAGGCACGGGGGACCATCTGGGACACCGGGATTCGAACCAACCACCTTTGGTGCTGGATTGGCTGCTTGCAAGACAAACGCCGCTGTGCTATATCTCTCCGGGCCCACATAGTTTGTTTTTTCTAAGATTCTTTAACACACTAAACAATTTTTTGTCTGGTTCATTATAATTTTAGGTTGCAATTTTTTTTTTTTACACTTCTAAGGTCAAACTGTATAGTCCCCCTCACTCTTGATAATGGATTGTCCTTCTAGTTAATCTTTCTGCTGTGTTTTGCGTCTTCTTTCCCCTTTGAATGATTACAAATAATGTACAGATTCAATTTTCTATGCCGAGACCAGGGTTAATAGTTTAAACATCAAAAATTTAAAATAATCTGGAAAAAAAGTCTTAATTTCAAAACTTAAAACTCAATGAAATTATTTTTAAGAAAAAGAAATTTTATAACTAGGACTTAAATTTCTGAGCTCTCTGGCTTGTTTTGCTTGTGGAACAATAAATGAAAGAGGGGGCCGGTGAGGTGGCACTAGAGGTATGATGTCTGCCTTGCAAGCGCTAGCCAAGGAAGGACTGTGACCAGGGTTCGATCCCCCAGCATCCCATATGGTCCCCCCACACCAGGGGCAATTTCTGAGCATTTAGCCAGGAGTAACCCCTGAGCATCAAATGGATGTGGCCTGAAAAAAAAAAAAAAACCAAGAAATAAAAAATAAATGAAAGAGGAAGATGGAAAGAAAAAGAGATTCTGTCTTCCAGTTCTTAGGATTCAGTGAACTATTCATTTCTTTCTGCTTAGGTTCATATCAAAATGGAAGTACCAGTTACTTACATAGAAATATGGCTGAGATAGATCGTTGGAGATCCCCTGGATGTCTCTGAGGAGAAGTCTCCAAATGACTCGTTTCCAACTCTTTACATTTCTTTAGCAGGAAATGTTGATGTTGCTAGGTTGGCAAGTAACCACTTGCTAGATGGGAGTGTAGAGGCCCAGTCTTCCTAGGCATTGTTCTATGGCTCTTGCATCATAATGCGCTGACACAGCCGCTGAAGTAAGAGAAGTGGGATGAGAAGCCCTGAAGGTCAGTCTTTGAGATGAGAGCTGCCACTGTTCTTCACACACTTATTCATTTCCAGAGTGGTTGTGTGGTGTGAAGCTTCCAATGCTTTTTCAGAGAGAAAAGTACATTTAAAGGCCAGAGTGATGGTACAGCGGGTAGGGCATTTATTTGTCTTGCACGTGGCCCACCTGGGCTTGATTCCCATATGGTCACCTGATCACCATCGCCGGGTATGGCCCAAAAAAGAAAAAAAGAAGTCATTTAAACATGGTGTATTATGGAAAAGAGATCCTACCAAGAAAGCTGGCAACTCTTCATGTAGTTTACCATTCTTTCCAGAGATTCAACCTATTTAATTCACTTTGAATTTCAAGAACATCTGTCTTAGGTCTCTGTGTCTCTCTCTCTCCCTCCCACTCCATCTCTCCCTCCTCTTTTCTTTCCTCTCTCTCCTCTCCTCTTCTCTCTCCCCTCTCCTCTCTCGCTCTCTTTTCCTCTCCCTCCTTTTTCTCCCCCTCCTCTTTTCTCTCTCTCTTCACTCTTTCCTCTCCTCTTCTCAAAAAGAAAAAAAAGAAAGAATATCTCTCTTAGATGGCAGAGGTCTCTGCTGTCTTCTAGCGTGTTTGGGATGCGAGAGTGGGCATCAGCGAAGGCTTGTTGAGTGAATATATACAAATTGCTGATTCCCTCAGAAGTTATTCTTTCAAGGATATGTGGTTAGGTTGTATTTGTCCATGAATACCATTGGCTAGATTTCTAATCATCCAGTTCTTCATTATCTTATTTAAACTTGTTTTGTTCCTTCTCTTCCTGCTTCAGGATTATCTGTTTATTTATTTATTTTTGAGGTTCACAGCTGGTTGTGCTCAGGAATCATATTCAGTGATGGGGATCAAACTCAGGCTGCATGCAAGGAGAGTGCCCTATCCACTATACTATCTCTCTACTCCTCAGGAAACATTTCTGTATAAATATAATTTTAAGTAGTTTATATTGATGTTACTCATTTTGATGAAACTTGAAACTCTTCGGCATTATCTTCCACTTTTTTGTTTTGGGGTTACACCCGTCAGTGCTCAGGGTTTTACACCTGGCTCTGCACTCAGAAATCACTCCTGTCAGGCACCGGGACCATATGGAATGCCAGGATTCGAACCACTGTTTGTCCTGGATCGGCTGCATGCAAGGCAAATGCCCTACCACTGGGCTTATGTCTCCAGCTCTGAGCTTCCACTTTTTTAGGCTGTTATATTAAATAGGAAAAAAAAATAGACAATAGAATTAAAATCATGGCAATTTTAAACATTTACCATTAAAATATTAATGCTTTTAAACATGCAAAAAATGTAAAGTCATGCATAACTTAATTGGAAACAATGCCCACATATCAGAATTTGTGGGGTAGTCTGAGTAAGACCTTTGTCCTTGTTTTTCATCAGAGGTGCTTGCTTGCTTCTACCTGCACTGGGTGGGTGATTGGGTGACTGTTGGATGTTTGAAGACTGCTGGGTTCTATCTCTGGCTCCCTGGTGAGAGTTTAGCAAGTTGGTCAGTGTGGTAATAAATACTATTTATTGGGCCATGAAGAGTCTTTCAAGGGACCATCAGGTTGGGGAGAGTGTGGGTTATTCTAGTGAGATGCAATTATAAGCAGTGTACAAATGAGGAAGCATTTAATTCAGTCTGGGAAACTATAGAAGGGCTCCTGGTAGTTAATGCCCATGTTAAGTCTATAGTTCAGCTTGAGCAGAGAAGGGATAACTGAAGTGGTTTTCAGGGTAACTGTAAAAGGTTCAGAGTTACATAAAAATGATGGGTGGAAGAAATGAAGTTGTGAGAGAAGAGTTGGATTGTATGCCAATGTAGAGGGCTTTGACGTAACAGTCGTCCTGGATTTAATTTGCTGCAATTGTTCATTTGTTCATTCCTTCTTTCTTTCCTGGCACAGAGCTCACTAATGACAGGGCTTAGGGGGACCATAAAGGGTGCTAGGGGATCGAACCAGACTGTTCATGTCTTCTTCAGCCTTAGCCACTGTACTGTCTTTCTGACCTCATCTCTCTTCTTTTATTTAAATAGTTCTGCTCTTTATTTATTCTTGGGCCTACTAAGTAATGCTCAAGGAGTCTGCTGATTCTTGGGCAACTTTGTGAGATTGCTAGGAACTCAGTTGGCTGGGCTGCTTGGGTTCTGCTGTTCTGAGGAAGGTTCATGCTGTGAGACATCCAGGACTGCACTCTGCGATGCCCAGGACTCCATGTCGTACTAGGGGTGAACCCAGATGGGATGCATAAAAGACATTTGTTTTAATCTCTTCTCTCTCTCTTTCTTTTTTCTTTTTTTTTGGGGGGGGCACACCCATTTGATGCTCAGGGGTTACTCCTGACTAAGTGCTCAGAAATTGCCCCTGGCTTGGGGGGACCATATGGGACGCCGGGGGATTGAACTGCGGTCCTTCCTTGGCTAGCGCTTGCAAGGCAGACACCTTACCTCTAGCACCACCTCACCGGCCCCTCTGTCTCTTTCTTTCTCTCACACAGACACTCTCTGTCTCTGTCTCTGTCTGTCTGTCTGTCTGTCTGTCTGTCTGTCTGTCTGTCTGTCTCTCTCCCCCACCCCTCTCCTGCAATAGTTTTCTAATGAAGAGTTAGACAGAGAGATTTGTGCTCTGAATTGATCAGAGAGGTAGAATTTCATAAAGGAAATTCTGGAGATAGGGACAGTGTGGTAGCAGTGGGAATTAAAAATAAAGATATTGGTACTGAAGAGATGCACAAAAGCTAAGTATGTGTTGTAAATGTGAGAGGCCTAGGTTTGGTCTTAGCACTGTATGATCCTCAAGACCACCACCAGGAATGCTATCGCTACGCCCAATACAGAGCTTAGAGTAGTATTGTGGCCCTCAAAACAAAATTCACAACTGCAACAGCAAAACACTGCTTCTCCTCTCCCACATTCCACACAAGAGATAGTCTCCATTTTGAGAATGTTTTGCTTAAACGTAACTTCAGTGGCTTTCCCAAGACTTTAACATCGTGTTCTATATCCAAGAATGTATACATTTCTAAGCTTTATTTGCCCCCATCCTGACTGGTTTTTAGCTCTTCCTATCACATCTCACAATATATCTTGCCTCTCCATACTTTTATTTCCTCATTGATACCATTTTTGTTAAGATCCTTTCTCTGAAATAAATCTGCCCTCAATTCTACGTTTGCTTGTTTGTTTGAATACCCAGTGGTGGTCAGCATTGCTTAGCAGTGCTATGAGGACCATGTGATAGGTACTGAACTTGGGCCTCCTGCATGTGTAGCTTGTGCTCCAGCCCAAGAGAAACAGATTTAAGTAAAATTAAATTTTTAATTTAAAATTAAAATTGTTCTGGCTGGAACAGCTTCAGCAAAAGTCCAGCTCTGATGCTAAGCCGCTGCTTTGGAAGATGGAAGGAGTGGCAGAGTGAGCTGGTTTATTTCATAGGCAGACAACACACGGACACCGATTCTTTCTCAGAACTTCATGAAGAAACCAGCTCAGGAAGGAACCTTGACTTTCCCTTAAAAGATTTGACTTCTGACCTCCAGAATGCAAAGTAGCTTCAAGTACACACTGGTGTCTAAATTGGTCTGTTCCTACAGGGATGACAGTATTAAAATATTGAATTCGCCCAGCTTTTGTGGTCTTGTTTTCAACTACTAGGCCTTCCAAAAGTATGAGAAGGTGGGAGGGGGTTCGGAGGTTACCCACATTCACTCCCAAAAAGCCCTCGTATTTTCAGTCCAAATATCGGCTTACCTGGAGTTTCAGCCAGATTGGTGTGTCTCAGAGAGCAGTAGAGGAGTGGTGAAGCAGTGCCATTGGTGAATCAGAGATTGTGGATGGGGTGTAGCTGGCAGGACTTCATCAGGACAGGGGCTTGGTTCACCTTCTCCTCCCAAGATTGCCAGTTTTCAGTGGCATGGCTGGTGTCCTCATAATTTTTCACAGCTTGGTTAATTTACGACTTCTTCCAGGACAGAGTAAGTCTATGGAGCTGACCAAATGCACGCATGGTAATAGTAGAGTCCAACATATTTCTAAAACGCAAATATTATCATGATAAAACATCTATCAACTACAAAGAATTTCTTGGAAATACTGTACTTCAATGAGAGATAAAGTGGGATATCAGTGTCTTTTAGTTACAAGAAAACTTGTAGGGAATATGGAATCATAAATAAAATACCTTTCCAGTTTATAAAAAATTAAGCTCCTTAATAATGCTCTTGCAGTATTTCTCAAACATTGTTTTTGGAGGGTGGGCACACCTGATAGTGGTTTGGACAATTCCAGAACATGTTCTCTACCTGCTATACCATCTTTTATATCTATATCTCTATATATGTATATATATATATATATATATATATGTATACTGCCCTCTTTTTTCAATTCTTTTTTTTTTTGTTTGTTTTTTTGGTTTTTTTTTTTTTTTGGGCCACACCCGGCAGTGCTCAGGGGTTACTCCTGGCTGTCTGCTCAGAAATAGCTCCTGGCAGGCACGAGGGACCATATGGGACACCGGGATTTGAACCAACCACCTTTGGTCCTGGATCGGCTGCTTGCAAGGCAAACACCACTGTGCTATCTCTCCAGGCCCTCTTTTTTCAATTATATTTTTGTTTTGTTTTGTTTTTGGGCCACACCCGGCGGTGCTCAGGGGTTACTCCTGGCTGTCTGCTCAGAAACAGCTCTTGGCAGGCACGGGGGACCATATGGGACACCGGGATTCAAACCAACCACCTTTGGTCCTGGATCGTCTGCTTGCAAGGCAAACGCTGCTGTGCTATCTCTCCGGGCCCTCTTTTTTCAATTCTTAACATGTGGGGATTATTTTCATTTTTCAGGCCCAAGTTCAAATGTCACCACTTAATACATGACTCTCAGCTCCAAATCCACATTGTGGTGGTGGAGCTGAAATTACAAAAACAATTCTTTTCTCATCAAGATGGGAATGGAAGAAACTTTTCTCAATATAGTCAAGGCCATCTATCACAAACCAATGGCAAATATTATTCTCACTGGATATAAATTAAAAGCCTTCCCTCTAAAATCTGGTACAAGACAGGGATGCCCTCTCTCACCACTCTTTATTCAACATAATGCTGGAAGTTCTTGCCATAGCGATTAGGCAAGAAAAAGATATCAGGATTAGCCTCTGAGCACTGCCAGGTGTGGCCAAAAACTAAAAACAAAAACAAAAGCAAAAACAAAAAGCTGGACCCTGACACAAGTTATATGAATGATTTAGGCTTCTAGACTGTTCCTCAAACTATACTGTATCTTCACTGACTTTTCATTTTTGAATATTTTTTCACTTTCTCAAAATGTATTTCCTTCACCAGGATATCAGTCTTTGCCCCTTTATCACTCTATCCTTAGTGCCTACCATGGTACCTGGCATTTTTTGGGAATTTTTGTTCACTTACCGAATTGTTACAAATAAATACAGGACAGCACTGGTAACAGAATGTACAATATTGACAGAATTTAGCAATTCTTCAAACCTTTTGTTCCAGGCCAAGTTACTGATGAGCTCTAATAACATAACTGTTGAAGAGAGTCAAGTTAGCTTATTCCTTTAAGCAGCTGAATGAAATGATTTTTAAACTTATATTCAGCATCATCACAATAAAATATTTAATGTGAATTCTACAGCTGCGTTACTCCCCACTTTCTATAACTGAGGATGATAATGACTTACCTTTTAGAGTTTCAGTGAAAACTGAGAATTGGTTATAGATTAGAGTCTAAGTTTTCTTGGTTAGCAAATAATTGTAAAAAAGCAATACAAAGAATCCTTTTGTAATTTGTGACACCACTTAAAAGCATTTGCTTAATAAGTGCAAGCTTCTCTTAATTCAGTGATATGGTCTGAAGAAACAAAATATGTAGGACCACAGAGATGGCCAAGGGTTTAAGGTGCTTGCCTTGCACATGGTCAATACTAGTTTAATCTTTAGCACCGTATCTGAGCCCCAAGCACCTCTGGTAGTAATCCCTGAACACAGAGCTGGAAGGAAGCCTTAAGCACCACTGTATGTGATCCCCCAAAGAAACAAAACAAAAACAAAAACCCACATGCAACAACAAGTTAAAGGTTAAGCTTAAATTTCACAAGAAAAAACTTCATGGGGTTGGAGCATCACTGGTTGTGGGTCTCTCTGCCCCCGCAAAAACGTGAGAAAAAATTTCATTAGAATCTGAAAGTATCTTAGCATGATAATGAATTATCTTATTATGAATCATATTACTATGTCTCTATAGCCCTATCTGATGTTGTCATATGTCTTAATATGTCATATATGCCTAATTATAAAGTAATTTTGATTAAAAAAAGACAAATAGTTTAGAAGTCATTCACTTCTATGGTGAAATGCAGAACTATTAACTTTAAAAAGAAATTTTCATTGTATTTCAAATGTGTTAGTATTGATTTCCTTTTCTCTAAGAAAAATATTTCTTTTATTCTGCAGATTAATTAGGTTAGCAGGGTCCTAAAGCCCAGGCTTTTTTCTTTTTTCTCTATCTGGAACCATTTTACATTTTTTTTTTTTTTTTTTTTTTTTTTTGGTTTTTGGGCCACACCTGGCGGTGCTCAGAGGTTACTCCTGGCTGTCTGCTCAGAAATAGCTCCTGGCAGGCACGGGGGACCATATGGGACACCGGGATTCGAACCAACCACCTTTGGTCCTGGATTGGTTGCTTGCAAGGCAAACACCGCTGTGCTATCTCTCCGGGTCCCCATCCATTTTACTTTTTTTTTTTTTTGGTTTTTGGGCCACCTCGGCGTTGCTCAGGGGTTCCTCCTGGCTGTCTGCTCAGAAATAGCTCCTGGCAGGCATGGGGGACCATATGGGACACCGGGATTCGAACCAACCACCTTTGGTCCTGGATCGGTTGCTTGCAAGGCAAACGCCATTGTACTATCTCTCCGGGCCCCCCCCATTTTACATTTTTTAACGTGCCTACTCTTATTGTTTTTCTTTTCTTTGTTGTTGTTGTTGCGACATTGACCAGACCTGTCTTCTATAAACCCCTATTTCTTTCATTTCATTCATGGTCTTTTCCAGCACTCTAAAACAAAGTACTCCCTAAAATCATGGTCTGTCTGTCTATCTCTCTCTCTCTCTCTCCTCTCTCCCTCTCCCTCTCTCTCTCCCTCTCTTTTTAAACAAACCTTTTTTAAAATAAGCTTTCCTATTCACCTCACATTTTATAAACTCCTACCCTGTATTTTCAGATGCCAACAGGTCATGTCAGATATAGATTTCATCAGGTTTTTCAAGCACAACATGTCCAAACTCATTATCCCTCCACGAAAATGTACTTTTTTGGGTGATTTTTTTTTAAATGGTTAAATGTTTTCTCAGTAAGGATTAATAATCTCTTATTTCTCTAAGATTTGAAAAGTCCCCAAACTTTTTCAGATTCTTGACAGTTACCCTACAGAACTTAAAATTATTTAACTGGGGTCCAGGAATAGCTCAGCGGAAGAATGCCCATCTTGTAGCATGGGGTGACACATTCTATCTTTGGAACCTCCCATATACTGAGTGTGATTCCACTTGGCTCTCTGGTGCACTGCAACCAGTTGAGGGTAGGCACCACAATTATGATTGTGAGCACTACAACCAAGTGTGGAATCCCCCAAAGCATTGCAAACACAGCTAACGTGTGTGGATTCTAGCAAACATCCCAACCGAGTGTGTGACCCAAGGTCATGTCAACACATCATAATGGACTCCACCTCTATGGTTTAAGGCTGGAATATTACTCTATGAAACCACAATTCTTTTTTTTTTTTTTTTTTGGTTACACCTGGTAGAGATTGGTGGGAGGGGTCAGTTGATTCTGTGTTTTGCCTTTGTCATGGGAGCCATCGCTAAAGCCTATAATTATAGACTTCAGCTCTTAGCTAAAGTATTACTCTAGTTTCTTCCTAATTGATCGTACTCGGTGCTGTTTCAGCATTTTACCTAAAATGATACAATTACTTACATATCAACAATCTCTATCATTTTGTCTCTAAAATAAATTTAAGCTCCTTAACATTCTGAGCCTGTAACGTGTCCTTTTTTTTTTTTTTTGGTCTTACAAACATACATCATTTTGTCTCTAAAGTATTTAAGAATATGGTCTCAGGGCCCGGAGAGATAGCACAGCGGCATTTGCCTTGCAAGCAGCTGATCCAGGACCAAAGGTGGTTGGTTCGAATCCCGGTATCCCATATGGTCCCCCGTGCCTGCCAGGAGCTATTTCTGAGCAGACAGCCAGGAGTAACCCCTGAGCAACGCCGGGTGTGGCCCAAAAACAAAATAAAACAAAACAAAACAAAACAAAAAAAAGAATATGGTCTGAAAAGCTAATCTAAGTTTTAATCTCAGTTTTTCTATTACTGACACGAGCAAATTTCTTAAACTTTCTGTGCCCCAGTATTCTCATTTGGAACAGGAAAATTAATCCTTATAGAGTTGTTGTGAAACTTAAAGTGTGTAGAAAAGTGCCTGGCATTAATAGTAAGCTTTCTATAATGTGTTTCATTGAACAATTGCTTTCTGAAAACTAAACAATATGCATCCATGCTAGAAACTCTTAAAAGGACTTGAAGAAAATATCAGAGAACAAAATAATTAGAAAATCCTTATCTTTGTGGTATTATCTTCTGTAATAAAAATAATATTAACTGTTCATAAACTGTTCTTGGAATATCCTTTTTCATGTGTCATTTATAATATTCCACCCTTTAAGATCCACAATAATATTTTCTCCCTTGAAATTTTATCTTGTACTCTGAATTATAACAATGATCACATCTATATACTCTAACATTTATTAAATAACAAATATCTTTAACTTTAACAAAAATATTTTTTACTTTAATAAACTATGATTATTTGCTCATGTTTTTGTTATTTCTCTTGATGCAGTATTTTGTCTGGTACTGATCCTACTCATCTTTGTAAATAGTAGCATGATGTACCTGTATCCAAGCACATAGCAGGGCCCAGAGAGATAGCACAGCCGTATTTGCCTTGCAAGCAGCTGATCCAGGACCAAAGGTGGTTGGTTCGAATCCCGGTGTCCCATATGGTCCCCCGTGCCTGCCAGGAGCTATTTCTGAGCAGACAGCCAGGAGTAACCCCTGAGCACTGCCGGGTATGGCCCAAAAACAAAACAAAAAACAAGCACATAGCAGACAATTAATATATTTTGAATGCATTTAGAGAATTCTGTATAATCTCTAATTTATATCTATAACTTATTTTATCTTTAACTGCAAATATAAAACATTTATAATATAGTCCATTTTATTTTTAATTCTGGATTATGAAATGTCAGTATAAAATATTTATTATTTTCTACTTAATTTTTATCACCATCATTTAGAACCATGTAGGTTATATATATTTTTATTATGTATAGTCTATGCATTATAAATATTCTCTGTTGCCAGTTTAAAGAGTCCCTAAATTTTTACTGAAGGAACCACTGTGAATAAAGTATTTGTTGTATTCCAATGGTCAATACATTTTTTTCTTTTGGTTTTTGGGCCACACCTGGTGGTGCTCAGGGGTTCCTCCTGGCTATCTACTCAGAAATAGCTCCTGGCAGGCATGGGGGACCATATGGGATGCCGGGATTCGAACCAACCACCTTAGATCCTGGATGGGCAGCTTGCAAGGCAAACACCGCTGTGCTATCTTTCTGGCCCCAATACATTTTATTTGGCTTGTTTTTGGGCCACACCCAGTGATGCTTAAGGGTTACTCCTGGCTATGCACTCAGAAATCACTCCTGGCTTGGGGGACCACAAGGGACGCTGGGGATCTAACCAAGGTCTGTCTTGGGCAGCCACATGCAAGGCAAACACCCTAGCGCTGTGCTATCACTCTGGCCCCTGGTCAATAGTTTTGTTTTGCTTTGCTTTTTTTTTCCGGCCACACCCGTTTGATACTCAGGGGTTACTCCTAGCTAAGCACTCACAAATTGCCCCTGGCTTGGGGGGGACCATATGGGACATGGCAGGGGTGGGGAATCGAACCTCAGTCCTTCCTTGGCTAGCGCTTGCAAGGCAGACACCTTACCTCTAGCGCCACCTCACCGGCCCCATACAGATTTTAAAAATAATTTTTATTGAGACCCATGTGAATTACAAGTCTTTCACAGTTACATTTAAGGTACATAGTGACAGTAAACTAGGGCAATTCCCCACTACCAGTGTTGACCTCCCTTTACCTCTGTTCCCAGCATGTATCCCATACCTCCCCTTTTTGGCCCCTGGACAGCTAGTGTAACTGGTCCCTTTTGTATATAACTTATCGATCTTGATTCTGTTGTTGTTGACTTTGGGTTTGGTAATTAGGACTGATCATTTATTTATTTCCACTCAATGTTCATGTGACTGCTCCTAGTACCATCCACTTTCTTTATTTCTTTCCCCCTTTAATTAATGAGGCAGAACAGTATGATTCAAGATCTGTGATTCTGTTGAAAAAAAAAAAAAAGCAAGAAGGAATACATTTAGGAGCTATCAATATCAATTTAAAGGAAGAAAAAGGGGAAAAAAAGAGAAAAATAAAGAAGTACAAGCAATGACAAAATACACAACAGCCACAATAAACTACTACTAAAGAAAGGAAGGAGGGCTGGTGTGGCAAGGTTTTGTGCCTTTTTTTTTTTTTTTTTGCATAGGCACAGTTAATATTGGGGAAATTTGAAAGGGAATTTCCTTGGCCTAAGAGATACAGGTTTCTCTGCCCTTGAAGTATACTGTCATGGGAAAAACTACAGGCTCCTGATATGTTCATTATCAAACCCCAATGTCTTTTTATGGTGCTAGGAAACGTTCTGCTCAGTTGTGGCTGACAAAATCAATCCTCTGTAATTAGAGATCTTGGTATTTGCACAGGTCATAGGATGAAGTCTAGGATAGTTTTTCTCTATGGTTCTAGAAGTTCTGTTCTTCTGCTCTGTCAAGGTTGTTGAAGTTTTCTGTAATTAGTGGCCTAGGTTTTTGCACGGATTTTAGGACAAAGCCTAGGATATAGTCTTTCCTTATGGTACCAGAAATTCTGCTCAATCGAAGTTGTCAAAGTCAGACCTCTGGAATTAGAGATCTTGGTTTTTGTTCAAAGGCTGAAGCCTAGGGTAAGGTCATTCTTATTGGATCCAGAAAAAGTTCTGCCCAGTTGCAGTTGTCAAAGTTAGTCTTCTGTAATTAGTGATCTTGATTGGTCAATACTTTTTTATTATTTTGTTTTTTGGGCCACACCCAGTGATGCTCAGGGGTTACTCCTGGCTATGCGCTCAGAAATTGCTCCTGGCTTGGGGGACCAAACCGCAGTCTGTCTAGGCTAGTGCAGGCAAGGCAGACGCCTTACCGCTTGTACCACTGCTCTGGCCCCTGGTCAATACATTTTTTTGTTTGTTTGTTTTTGGGGTCACACCTGGCAGTGCTCAGGGGTTACTCCTGGCTCTATCCTCATAAATCGCTCCTGGCATGCTCGGGGGACCATGTGGGATGACGGAATTCGAACCACTGTCCTTCTACATGCAAGGCAAATGCCCTACTTCCATGCTATTCTTCCGACCTTGGTCAATACATTTTTAAGAAAACTTCCCTTTGAAGAGGTCAGATCTAAATACCCAAGACAAAGTCAACAACAGAATCAAGAGACCCAAACTATATAACAAGCTAAACACAAAATGGACCCACTAAACTAGTAGTCCAGAGCACTAAGGGTGGAGGTTTTGGATGCATGAAGCTAACTATGGTGGAGGGAGGTTAACACTGGCCGTGGGAATGGTTTTACTTCACTGTCACTAAACACCTGAAATACAACTGTGAAAGACTTGTAATTCATAATGATCTCAATAAAAATATTTAAAAGAAAGAAGAAAACTTTCTTTTGAACATGATTAAAAAATCCAGATACACACCTATAATTTTCTGGTTTATTACTTAATCTACTCCTTCATTCTAAGTAATCCCACTTGTTTGAATTTTTATGGCATCTAAAATAAGAAATTCCTTCACTTAAATGATCAAGCATCTTCCCTTTAAATTTGTGATTCTCTTACTAAAGTACAAAATACCATACTAACAGTAGATTTTCTCAATTTTCTAATCAGTACTGTTATGTTACAGTAAAATGTATGAATCACATTTTATTTATTTATTTTTTTTTGGTTTTTGGGTCACACCCGGCGGTGCTCAGGGGTTACTCCTGGCTGTCTGCTCAGAAATAGCTCCCGGCAGGCACGGGGGACCATATGGGACACCGGGATTCGAACCAACCACCTTTGGTCCTGGATCGGCTGCTTGCAAGGCAAACGCCGCTGTGCTATCTCTCCGGGCCATGAATCACATTTTAAATCTATAACTACTTAATCTTATAAACTAACTGTCATTTTATCTAAGTAGATCTCATCAGAATGACAATTTTTCCTTTTTAAATAACAAGTCCAACACAATGGGTTTTTAAATAATGATCAAGGATTTTTTTTTATTCATTAAGTTTTAGTATCATTACAGAAAATGTTATGGTACAGAGTTGTTTAACATTATTTTTTTCTTTGCTTTTGATTTCCACATGAATGCTGGTAACACTAATATCTGTACAAGATCAGTCTTTGATTTAATTTTTTGTTCTGTACAATTTTAAATGTATTGGTTAAAAAGGCTGTCAGCACTTAAGGAAGCATTTCCCCCTCCCCAGTTTGTTGAAAGAAAAGGTCTCCAGTTACTGCCCAAGAGTTCTGTGCCGTTAGGCTTCTGGGTGAGAAACCTCCCTGGACACTCTGCGGCGGGTGGTTCTCCTTGAGGCGGGGCAGAGTCTCCACCCAGTCACTCTGTTTTTGGCACTGTGCACATACACACGAGATACATGATAAAGAACAAGCAAAAGCTCTTTGTAAAGCGGTTATGAAGCATACTAAGAAGGGAAATCCAAGTGTTGCCTACACTAGTATAAATAAGCAGACAGCCTTGATTTAAGAGCATAAGTAGTTGTATTTTAAAGATGAGAAAAACACAAGTTCTGCAGGCACCTACTGCTGTCTACTAAAAGCTATCGCTATCAGACCTAGCATTGAACACACAAAGCAATTTGCGAGAAAGGAAAAAATTTGCTTCGATAGAATCAGAATAGAGTTGTTTGTTAAATTTGTTTTTAGTTTTTTTTTTATTTAAAAGGTATTTAAATTCTTTTGAAATATAATTCAAGATGTTGACTATACAGATCAACTTTTATCCAAATCAGAAAAACTAGCTGTGCCGTTGCATATTACAGGATACAGTCAATGATATGTGGACATGCATCGGAGCTTTCTCCCTCTGTAACCATCATAGCCGGCCAATGACCATGACGTCCACCACCTCGCCTTTGTGAAGCTCCACATACTGCTCTGTCTTTGGAGGTAGCATCAATAATCCATTGGCGCTGCGCATGCTCATCAGACGGCTGCTCATCTGATTGCCTAGGAAAAAATATCTCATTACAGCACCAGAAGAGGCAGAGAATGCATTTGGAATCCTTACGGTTCTTTTCAAATAAAAAAAACAAAAACAAAAACAACAAAAAAACAACACAGCTCTTCAGAAGAAGAGGTGAGCAGATTTCCTACTACCTTTCACAGCAGCCACACTACTGTATCCTATCTTCTCACTAAATGCTAAAAAGAAACATTATTAAAAGAACAGAACCAGGTTTCTTAAGCATTGTGCAAAGTGCCGCGGAACTTCTTAATTTAGGAAGAGATACTTTCGAACTGTTATATATGACTTAAAGTGAAGCTTTTAAAATCTAGTTATAATAAAATATAGTAGTTGCTATACTTCCTTTAGAATTTACTACGTCTCAGACATAAAAAGGCAGTAGGTACTTAACTTTATTTTACTTAATTCTCACAGGCCTCAAAAGAAGTTTGGTAACTTGCCCAGGGTCCTGACTGGTGGCCACTTTGAACTCATATCTCTCATAAGGCAAAGTTCATGCACTTAGTCACTGTGTTAGTTGACCTTTTCACTTGATAAGACCTCTGCTTAAAGGATAACACAATTTTTCTGAAATCTTATCAAAAGCTGGACAAAACATAACAAGAGCAGTTGGGGACAAAAGTTTGATGTTTATAGAAGGTAAAATACCATTATTTAGAGCATAATAGAGGCTATAGAGAATTACTTTAATTTCAAATTCAGTGTGGCATAGTCAAAGTATCCTCAGTTTTGCACAGTAAAGTTCCTTCTCAGAATTTGTACGCTGAATAAGCAAAAATTTTCTGTTATGGGGCTAGGCATGTGGCTTGATGACGTTGTACTTTGCACATGTGAGATGCTGGGCTCCCTGATGGCACTATACTAAATGAACAAAAACAAATAACTTCAGCCATTCTGATTTGTATTTCAAATGCTTATCTAGGAAGTATTGCTGTATGGATTAATTAAGCCTCAATTAGATATTATCATTTCTGGGAGGTTTTAGGCCAGAACAGAGTACTATGCCTGGGTTTGTGCTAAGGAGTTCATTCTCTGGCATGCTTTGGGACCATAAACAAATGCTGGGGATCAAACTGGGGTTACCTGCATATAAGGCAGAACACTTTATTTCCTTTATATTTCTCTGGGTGGGTCCTATTAAATTTTAAATTCTTGTTAATTGTGTTATACTATTTAGAAATTATATAACTCATTACATCTTTTAAAATGAAAATTACAGAATTACTAAAAGGAGAACCTTTCTGTCTTTGGATACATTACAATACATGTGGAAGTGAATTACTAACCTGTACTTTGTGCCCATGGTAGTGGTTCTTGGTGATGCCATGTCAATATACACCGATGATATTCTGGACGGGGATCCAATTTTACATCACATGATAACTACAGAAAAAAAATGAAAACAACATTGATCACGTCTTGAAACTAGAATAGTGAGGTTGGGAAAAAAAATATAATGAACACAGAGGCCAGAGCGATAGCGCAGTGGTAGGGTGTTTGCCTTGCTCGAGGCTGACACAGGATGGACCTGGGTTAGATTTCTGGTCCCATATGGTCCCCCATGTTAGGAGCGATTTCTGAGTGCATAACCAGGAGTAACTCCTGAGTGTCACTGGGTGTGGCCCAAAAACAAAACAAAAAATATAATGAACACAGAATATAACAATAAAATATCAGATTCTGCTGGGCCCCTTAAGCTTGGCAGACATTTTGGGGCTTCCCCTGGCTTGCTTCAACCTGGGAACGTTGATCTTCTCTGGCATTCATTCCCTGAGGGCTTGCCTCGGCTGAGATGTGTCTTTTCTGGCTGGAGTTGCAGATAAAGCTGACTCTGCTGGCCCCCTTAAGCCCACCTAGCCAATGAATACCACCACAACACGTAGAAAAACCCACAGCATAAGCGTGACAATGGGGAAACTACGCAGACCAACATCAGCCATAGAGAATGAAGATGGAAACTCTGATGACCCAACAATAGCCAACCACCTAAGCAGTCTTTCAGAAATGGAGTTTAGAGAAGAAATATGGAGGATGCTCACAGAACTCAAAGTATAGATCAGAACACTAATAAAAATCAAGAGAATATGAAGATAGAAATCAGAAAACTCCAAACTGAAATATCAGGTCAAATAACAGGTCTGAAAAACTCAGTAGACGAATTGAAGAACATAATGGATGAGCTTTCCAACAGGTTAAAAGCAGCTGAGGATAGAATTAGTGCGCTGGAAGATGCGATGCATAGCAACTTCACACAGAAGAAGAGATTGGAAAAAAGCCTTAAATCAAATGATCAGACAATGGAAAAAATTACTCAAAGAATATGAGCAGATGAAAATAGAAGCCTTTGATAAGCTCAACAGAAACAACTTTAGCTGAAGAAAACATGTGACCAAATCCTGCATGCCCGAAGAGTACCAGCTAAAAAAGACCCCAGGAGAAACACCCCAAGACACATTCTAGTCACAATGATGAATCCCACAGATAGAGATAGATTACTGCAAGCAGCAAGATCAAAAAGGGAAATTATATTCCAGGGAACATCCTTGAAACTTACAGCAGACCTGTCACCAGAAATACTCAAGGCCAGAAGGAAGTGGTGGGATATAGTGACAAAACTCAATGAAATAAATGTTTCATCAAGAATACTGCACCCAGCAAAACTCACTTTCAGGTTTGAAGGAAGTATACATGGCTTCACAGATAAACAACAACTCAAAAACTTTACAGACTCAAAACCAGCCTTAAAAGAAAAACTGAAAGATCTATTCTAAAGACAAGACAGAACAAAAAACACACCAAACTTCTACACAAAGATGGCAATAAGTCCCATGACAATTATTTCTCTCAATGTCAATGGACTAAATGCACCCGTTAAAAGGCACAGAGTGGCAAAATGGATCAAAAAACTGAAGCCAACCTTCTGCTGCCTACAAGAAACACACCTGAATAGTCAGAATAAACATAGACTCAAAGTCAAAGGCTGGAAGAAAATCATTCAAGCAAACAACACCCTTAAAAAAGCGAAGTGGCCATACTAATATCAGATAACACAAACTTTATACTCAGAAAAGTTGTAAGGGACAAAGATGGATATTATGTACTAATCAAGGGATATGTACAGCAAGAAGAAACCACTCTCCGAAACATATACGCTCCCAATGAGGGACCAGCAAAGTATTTGATACAATTGTTGACAAATCTGAAAAAGGATATCAATAATAACACAATAATTGTGGGAGACCTCAACACAGGCTTGTCAACACTTGATAGGTCAACCAAATTGAAACCCAACAAAAATATACTAGACCTGAAAAGAGAAATGGAAGAGGCCTAGTTTATATATATAGGACACTCCATCCTCAGAAACCTGGATACACATTCTTTTCCAAGGTACACGGGTCATTCTCCAGGATAGACCACATGCTGGCACATAAAACATACCTCCATAAAATCAAGAAGATAGAAACTTGGCAGGCTACCTTTGCTGACCACAAGGCTCTGAAGTTAGATGTGAACAATAAAATATCAGCATTCTTTTTTTGTTTCGTTTTTGTTTTTTTTGGGGGGGCCACACCTGGCGGTGCTCAGGGGTTACTCCTGGCTGTCTGCTCAGAAATAGCTCCTGGCAGGCATGGGGGACCCTATGGGACACCGGGATTCGAATCAACCACCTTTGGACCTGGATTGGCTGCTTGCAAGGCAAACGCCGTTGTGCTATCTCTCCAGGCCCTAAAATATCAGCATTCTGCAGTTTTACTATTTAGTATAGAAAGTCAATGGCTGAATTGCTTTGATGGAGAAAGAAAAAGCATCTAAGAAATTGATGTTCATTGTGAGGAAAAAAGAAGACTGAAAATACAATTTCTAATTTTATGAGTTTTGAGGATATATGCCTCTGATGCAGAAATTGGAAAATAAAACCAGATTTTAATATTAAATGGAAAGCAGACCTAATCAAACAAGCTCAGTATTCTTTTATGGGGGGGGGTTGGGTCACACCTAGCAGTGCTCAGGGGTTCCTCCTGGCTCTACGCTCAGAAATCGCTCCTGGCAGGCTTGGGGGATCATATGGGATGCTGGGATTCGAATCACCGTCCTTCTGCATGCAAGGCAAATGCCCTACCTCCATGCTATCTCTCCGGCCCCAAGCTCAATATTCAATCTTCTGTATATTCATCCATCTGTTTCTCTGTCCATACCTTTATTTTTCCAGAGATTTTACTAAGGCACTATTTAGCTACTGTTAATAATATACCATTTAAAAATTAAAGCTTTATTTATTTATTCATTTATTGACTGGTTTTTGGGCCACACCCAGTAGCACTCAGGGGTTACTCCTGGCTAACACTCAGAAATCGCCTTTGGCAGGCTGTGAGACCATATGGGATGCCAGGAAATGAACCTGGTCCCTTCTGGGTCAACTGCATGCAAAGCAAACACCCTACCGCTGTGCTATCTCTCCGGCCCCAATGATATACCTTTAATATAAAAGGTTTATATATTTTATTTTTCTTCCCCTACTGTTACAATATTGATGTATATTAAGGAAAATAAAAATAGGCTGTCTGAAAATTTTTATCGTTTTGGTCTTGTCACATCACTAATATTAAAGAAATTCCTTTCAATGAGTTTCTGCTATAGAATGGGATCTTTCATACAAAGATAAAGAATCTTTTCTAACTAGCAGCTTGCATTTATAAACACGGTATGACTGATCAATCTTTACCTTGGAGCTATTGTTTATTTTTAAGTTTTTAAAATTGATTTAAGTTTTTGGTCCACACTCAGTAATGCTCAGTGGTTGCTCCTGGTTCTGCACTCGGAATTCTCCTGGTGGTGCTTGGGGATAATATAGAATACTAGGGATCCAAATCAGAAACCACATGCAAAGTAAGCCTTACTTTCTGTACTATCTCTTCAACCTCTAAAGATCAGTTTTTCCAACTTCAAACGTTAAGACTGAAGGCATAGGGAATGTGTTCATTTTTAATTGATACTCTTCAGAGTGTTTGATTATCAAAAGATTATGCTTTTAAAGTAATGCAGTATTGGCTAACTATATAGTACTACTAGTGAGAGTGCAGCACTGTGAGCTATTAACACCAGTATTTAAGACTCTCACTTCCCCAAAGCTGTCAGAATTTGGAGACAATGATTGTGACACCTTATTTTTTGAGAACAGTAACTCAAGATGTTGCATTTTGGTTGAGAAAAGAGACAATGAGCTTTACAAAGGACATGAATAGGATGGTGTTTGAAGTAGCAGTTATGACACTAGAGGTGTGGAGGATGTTCCGGGGAGCTTAAAAAAAGAAAAGGCAACAGTCTATGTTAATGTTAATGAACAGTCAATGTTATTAATTCATTCTGACAGTTCTAGTGTCAGTTTCGGAGAAAAGAGTCTTTCAGATTTGTACACCAGTGCTCAAGTCCATGAGTTGAGCGGAAGGGAAAATGTTCCCACTGTGGTTCAATTTCAGAGCACTGTCTCGTTACTGTTTTCAGAGTGGATGTTCCTTTTACAGAAGAGATGGCAGATGTCAAAATGAAGTTAAGATCTATGAGAGTTTTTCAAAGTCAAAGAGAAGGCCTTTTCTTTTATAACTGCGACTTTTATTTACTAATTTTAAATAAATCTGGAAAAAGTAAATCTAGTTTTATTGTTTAAATATCTAAGTTTATGACTAACCTGACTTGATTAGTATGCTTTTTCTTACTGATTAAAAATTAAATGGAAAAATATGACTCTTCTTTTCCCATTTAATTTAATATACTACCACCATAGTAATTGTTAAGAACCTCTCATAAAATGTTGTTTTCAAAAATATCTAGTTGAATTTTTAATGAAAATTTAAGAAAAGGACACTATTTATTTATATATTGGTCTCCAACAAACTCAGTATTTAGAACAATGTTAAAATTATCTGAAGAGGGGCCGGAGCATTTTACAGCAGACGGAGTTTTTCCTTGCATGCTGCTGACCTGGGTTTGATCCATAGTCCCCCCAGTGCAGAGCCAAAAGTAATCCCTGAGCACCTCTAGGTGTGGCCCAACTGCAACAGCAACACAACAACAGCAACAGCAACAAGAGCAACAACATAAAAACAAAAATATCTGAAGCCTATTTTTGATAGATTTATCCTATACATTATTAGAATAATATTTATATTTTATCTTTTCTATGCTTTGTTTTTTCTTTGAACTAAATTATGTTTAACGTTTGAATTTATTTTAGAGCTCTTGAAAACAGATACAGAGGAATTTCACTCTATACTTGCAAAAGAATGAAAATAAAGTAAAATTTAAAACTTAAAAATAAGATATGAAATTAAACTAATAGAGGAAAACATAATAAAAGTATAATGGCAATACTTTCTTGAATTTTACACCAAAAGCACAGTAACATAATTTAAAAAAATAGAAGTGAGACCTTATTATACTAAAATGCTTCTGCAAAGCATACAAAAATATCAACAGAGCCAAAAGGCAATATAAAGAATGGGAGACAATATTTTCAAACAATCTATCTTATAACAATTTAAAATCCAAAATAGAAATTCATATCCCACACTTACTTAAACTATAATTCAAAAGAATCTCATATTAGTAGTAAAACAAAACACCAACAAAATGGCTGACAAGTAAGCAAATAGCTTAAATATTTCTTCAAATAAGACATACAAATTACAACTAAATACAAAAGTATTCAACATCACTATCTTTTAGGGAAATTCAGATCAAATCACATATTAGGCTATTTATAAAAGACACAAGGTGAAGGGACTGGAGAGACAGCATGGAGGTAGGGCATTTGCTTTGCATGCAGAAGGACAGTGGTTTGAATCCCGGCATCCCATATGGTCCTCGAGCCTGCCCTGGGCAATTTCTGAGCGTAGAGCTAGAAGTAACCCCGAGAGCGCTGTGTGACCCCAAAACAAAAACAAACAAAATAAAATACAAGGTAAAAAAAATACTGATAAGATTATAGAGAAATTGGAAACATTTTATACTATTGGTAGAAATACAGACTGATGGGGCCCAGCGGTGTCGCTAGAGGTAAGGTGCCTGCCTTGCCTGCGCTAGCCTTGGAAGGACCGGGGTTCGATCCCCCGGTTTCCCATATGGTCCCCCAAGCCAGGAGCAACTTCTGAGTGCATAGCTAGGAGTAACCCCTGAGCGTCACCGGGTGAGGCCCAAAAACAAACAAACAAACAAACAAACAAAAAAGAAATACGACTGATATAGCCAGTATGAATGTTCCTCAAACAGATTAAAATTAAATTATCATAATTTAGTAATCCTATTCTAAGTATACGTACAAAAATTCACAATCAGCAATACATTCTGTGCGTGTTTGTGGGTTGTATATGTGTGTGTGTGTGTGTGTGTGTGTGAATTGTATTCAGGGCAAATAAATGCTTTACTACTGGACCACATGTTTTAGAGAGAGAGATCTCAAAGTTCTGGAGCACATGCTTTCCACGTGGGAACCCTGAGTTTGATCCCCAAAACTGCATGGTCTTCCCTGTTCCCCCAAATAATTGTAATCGGGAATCAAAAAGCTATCTTTATTTTCATATTTATTATAGCATTAGGATAAGAGCCAAGATATGAAAATAACCCAAATATCCACTGAAAGATGAATGTATATAGTAAAATATTTTATTTAGCTTTTTAAAAAAAGGAAATTTAATGAAAAATTCATGTTGTGACATGAATAAAGCTAGAGTACATTAAGCTAAGTGAAAAAATTTAGTCTCAGAAGGACAAATACTTTATGATTGTCCTTATGTAAAGTACATAAAACAGTTAAACTCACACAACGAATAAAAAAATGATGATTGTCAGGGAATGAGTGTAAGAGGAAGTGGGGAACTGTTTGACAGATACCAAGTTTTTGTGATGCAGGGTCAGTCAATTCTGGAGAGCAGCCTTGCAATACAGTACCCCACATTAACTCTTTGATATTTAAAACAAGATAGTCCTTATGTTAAAACCTCTTACAACCTCTTTCCACAAAAGAAAGAAGCTTTTGGAAGCAAAGTTTAATACCTTAACGAGGTGATGGTCTCAAGAGCTTATGCTTATGCTTATGTCCAAACTCATAAACATATATACACGGAAAATTGTGTATTTCAATGATATTTCATTCAAGCTTTATAAAAAGCTTGAAGCATGGGTGGGGTCAGAGTAATAGTGGGAAAGGGGCTTGCAAACAAACACCCATGTTTGATTCCTGGCATTCTATATGATCCCTCAAACACCAATAGGAGTAATACTTCTGGAATGCAGAGCCAGGAGTAACCTCTGAGCATCACTGGGTGTGGCCCCCAAACCAAAACAAAACTAACTTCTCTTGTCCCCCCAAAGTAGTGGTTTAGTATTGTAAAGAAAACTGTACTGTATAATTAATTTAGTAGTAGTTATTCAAAATGTTGGAAAGGGGGGCTATAATATCCGAATAACTTTTACCAGTATGGTACCTTATAGTAGTATTTTATTATAGCTTATAGTACCTTTTTCATACAATAGAGTCATCTTTTCTGATGTATGTAGGTCTTTGTCTTTTACTCTTTCTTGCTCTTTTGGGGAGAAGGAGGTTGGGCCATATATAGCTATGCTCAGGGTTTACTCCAAGAATTGTCAGAAGACTATATGTGGTGCTGGAATGAAATGAGGTCATCTTTGCAAAGCAAACACCTTAAACCCTGCACCTGAATTATTTCTGCAGCTTCTTGCCTTTTTTTGAACTTTCAACATTTTTGAGTCAGGTAATCTAGAAAGTAAATAGGTAATTGTCCTCTGTGAGTTTACATAGGGGAAAGGAATTCTTGTTATCCCATCCATGGGAGTAAAGTGGCAGTCAGTGTAAAGGTGACACCAGTGACCATTGACAACTGACCATTCCATCATTACATGTGCACTTTCTTATAGATTTCCAGATGGAAAAAAAATCAGTCCTTAGAAATTCTGGAATAAATATGGGAGAAGAATAAAAAGGTTCTCTTTCTTTCCATTTTAAAAGGCTGAATTTAATGTATTTTCCCTCAAAACTAATGTGTAACATTCTAGACATTGTTTTGGGTGGTTAGGAAGTAGTTTTAGTTCCTGGTTACTGGAAAACGTTACCCTGGCTTTGATGATGGTTGGTCGAGGATCCAAGATGCCTTGCATCTTTCTCAGTGCAGGCACAACAAAGAGATTGCAGGTGACCACGGCTGATACAGGATTCCCTGAAAGTCAACCAAACAGAAATTTATAGCACCCACATAAAAATTTGCCAAATCATTTTGACTCCTATATCTTTAGGAACCAAGAGACAGAAGTGACCAATGACAAACCTCTCTTTTGAATCACCTTGAACTTCAAAGGTTATAGAAATTAAACTATATATCCAGATGTCACAGACTGTAAATATATTGGCCTACCAGTGAAACACAGAAACATATGATGCCTATGAGTCCTTAAATACTTCATTTTCTTTTCTTTTCTTTTTTTTTTTTGCTTTTGGGTCACATCCGGTGGTGCTTAGGGGTTACTCCTGGCTCTTTGTTCAGAAATCACTCCTAGCAGGCTCAGGGGACCATATGGGTTGCCGAGGATCGAACTTAGGTCCGTCCTGGGTCAGTAGCTTGCAAGGCAAACACCCTATGGCTGTGCTATCGCCCTGCCCCCTTTTTTCATATTTCTATTTCACCTTCTAGAAGGTCATACATAAAGTCATTACTAATCTTAGTTTAAAGCACTTTACATGTTAGTTATGCTAGGTTTTGTCTTTTTGGTTTTTGGATCACGGCAGCTCTCAGGGGTTATTCCTGGCTCTGCACTCAGAAATTGCCCCTGGCAGGCACAGGGGACCATATGAAATGCTGCGATTTGAATCACCATCCATCCTGGATTGGCTGCATGCTAGGCAAATGCCCTACTACTGTGCTATCTCTCTGGCCCCTTCAAGTTAGTTTGTCTTTCCAGTAATACAAGATAACTGCCAAAAAATTTAAAACAGAGTAAGTAAATCAAAATTAATCTATAACACCTCTCTACCCAGAAATTTATTTAAATTAGGACTTACAAATGAATATGCCAAAAAATTTAAAACAGAGTAAGTAAATCAAAATTAATCTATAACACCTCTCTACCCAGAAATTTATTTAAATTAGGACTTACAAATGAATATTGTTATAAACTAAACTGTGTTCCTTCAAATTCCTCTTTTTTTTTTTTTTTTTTGGGTGTTTGGGCCACATCCAGTGATGCTCAGGGGTTACTCCTGGCTATGCACTCAGAAATTGCTTGTGGCTTGGGGGACCATATGGGACAGTGGGGGGATGGAACCGCAATCTGTCCTAGGCAAATGCGTACAAGGCAAATGCCTTACCACTTGCTCTACTGCTCCGGCCCCAGTGTCCCTGAAAATTCTTATGTCGAATATTTACTCTCTTCCAATGTGTCTACAGTTAAGAACAGGGCCTTTTAAGAATTAAAGTCAAGTGAGTTGATAATAGCGAGGCTCTAATCAAACAAAATTTCTTCAGCCAAGAAGAAATAATTGGGAGTGTATGTACAAAGAAGAAAGATCAGAATGAGAAGTAGGCCATCTACTTACAAGCCAGGAAGAAAGAACTAAACAGTAACCAATTTCACTTAGCTTTCTTCTGTTGTTGTTGTCTTTTTTTTTTTTTTTTCCCAACCATACTTGGCTATGCTTAGGGCTTATTTCTGGCTCAGTGCTCAGGGATCACTGCTGGCGGTGCAGGAGAACAAACTGAGGTCAGCTCTGTGCAAGGCAAGAACCTTCCCAGTTGTACGATCTCTCTGGCCAGCATATTTATCTAAACTTCCAATCTCTAGAATGGTGAGAAATTAACTTTCTTTTGTTAATGAACTAATCATATCATCAGTGATATTTTGTTTTGATAGCCTTTAACAAATACCAAGTTCTTTAAAGTTAAATTAAACATTGGAAAGCAGTTGAACTTCTTCAAGGTGAAATCTGCGTGTGTAATACCCTTCTCAAAGGAAAAGATGGTGGATTGGGAAAAAACAAAAATCCAAAAAAAAAAACCCAAACCAGTGAGGCCCAAGTGACAGTACAGTGATAGTACAGTAGAGAACCAGCCTTGCATGTGATTGACCTGGTTTTGATTCCTGATATCCCATATGGTTTCACCAGTCCACCTGGAGTAATTCCTCACTGTAGAGCCAGAAATAATCCTGAGCATTTCTGGGTATGGCCCAAAAACAAAGTAGTCAACCAACCAACCAACCAACCAACCAACCAACCAACCAACCAACCAACCAACTAACCTGTTGCATTACATAATTGGGGTATGAGGCTTCACTAACCAACCAACCAACCAAACTTCCCTAAAAGTGAGAGGGAACTTGTTGATATTGGTTGTAGGAAATGTGTATTGGTGAAGGTTGTTGTATATCGATTGTAATTCAATCATGAACAACTTTATTGGTGGAAAAAAAAAACCCTGTAGCATGAACAACCTTGTAACCATGGTGTTTACATAAAAAAAGAAAAAGGGGGCCAGGAGAGATAGCACAGCGGCGTTTGCCTTACAAGCAGCCGATTCAGGACCAAAGGTGGTTGGTTTGAATCCCGGTGTCCCATATGGTCCCCCGTGCCTGCCAGGAGCTATTTCTGAGCAGACAGCCAGGAGTAACCCCTGAGCAACGCCGGGTGTGGCCCAAAAACCAAAAAAAAAAAAAAAAAAAAAGAAAGAAAAAGGAAAAAACCCTTCCCTAAAAAACCAAAGGGCAGATAATAAGAGTTCTAATTTCTTTTTTGTTTTTGGTTTAAATCTTGAGGTGCTCTGGGATTACTCCTGATTCTACATTCAGAGATCACTCGTAGTAGGCTTGGAGAATCATATAGGGTGTATGCATTGAACCTAGGTCAGCCACTTATCTGCAAGGCATGGGCCCTACCCATTTTACTATTGCTCTGGCCCCAAGCAATTTCTTGTATGGGTTTGTTAAATAAATGTGACTCTGGTGAGTACAAAGCTTTACAACCTACAAATTAGACATTTGAACCAAGTGATTTTTAACTACCAGTATCATTATACTTTTCATACTTGTATACAAATATATGCATATAGAAACTTGGAGTGGGATAGACTCTTTTAAGCTCCCTTGGCCTTGATTTATATTGTTAATTGTACAGATGAAAGTAAAAGATAAAGGTCTGCCTAGTTTGGTATTAGCTAAAATCATACCTTCCTTCCACAGAAAAAGTAGTGAGAAACAAATTATTTTAGTGATTAAAAAGGAATACAAATTATTATTTTTTTTTTGGTTTTGGGGTCACATCCAGCAGCGCTCAGGGGTTCCTTCTGGCTCTATGCTCAGAAATCGTTCCTGGCAGGCTCGGGGGACCATATGGGATGCCGGGATTTGAACCAACGACCTTATGCATGCAAGGCAAACTCCTTACCTCCCTACTATCTCTCCGGCCCCAAAAAGTAATACAAATTATTTTAATTAAAAAATGAACTGTCTGGGGCTGGAGAGATAGCACAGCACAGGGCGTTTGCTTTGCATGCAGCCGATCCAGGATGGACGGTGGTTCAAATCCTGGTATTCCATGTGGTTCCCTGTGCTTGCCAGGAGTGATTTCTGAGTGCAGAGCCAGGAGTAACCTCTGAGAGCTGCTGGGTATGACCCAACCCCCCCCACACCCTCAAGAAAAAACCAAACCAAACCAAAACAAAACAAAACAAAAAAGAACTGTCCAACAGAATATCAGATGGGAGGAGCCGAAGAGACAGCATGGAGGTAAGGCATTTGCCTTGCATGCAGAAGGACAGTGGTTTGAATCCTGGCATCCCATATGATCCCCCCGCGCCTGCCAGGAGCACTTTCTGAGTATAAGCCAGGAGTAACCCCTGAGGGCTGCTGGGTGAGACCCAAAAACAAGAATATCAGATAGGAATCAATTGCATCTCCCTCATAATTGTTCACAAATGATTATGAAGCTCATTTATCTATCCTTTTATAAAATTAGCCAATGAGAAATGAAGTGCTATATATAGGAGAACTGTTACCCAAATATCTTCATATAGTGGTTTTTTTTCGGGAAACTAATCACTGATACCAACTTTTAATACTCATTTGTATTTTCTAATGCTGTTATGATAATAGCATATGCTCTAACACTTTGAGTAATCTTGCTGGTTCTGATATAACTTTGAAGTTGTTCTAAAACTTACCAGGATCAGTATTAATGCTTTTATATGCTTGGCCCTCAGAATGGCAGAACACAATCTGATTCAAAATTCTTATAAAAGGAACTGGGTTCTTCAATCTGAACATTCTGTGGTTTTGCTGCCCTCTTTTGGTTCTCTCAAGTTGAGCACAAACTATTTCAAATACTAGTACCAGTATGCAAATTTCTTTGGCACATCAATTTCCTTAGCAATGTTAAATTGCTATAACTTTCTTTGCTACACTAAAATATTTTTTTATACCTGTAAGAATACTTTGCTGTGTTTTGTTATACTACTGATGGATCTAGGTCAAGTGAAATACCTTGCAGACAAAATGAAACTATCTTGGGGCTAGAGATAGCACAGTGGTAGGGCATTTGCCTTTCACGCAGCCAATCCAGGACTGACAGTGATTCGAATCCTGACATCCCGTATAGCTCCCTATGCCTGCCAGGAGCAATTTTTGAGTGCAGCCATTAGTAACCCCAGAGCACTGATGGGTCTGACCAAAAAACCAAAACCACAACAGCAAAAAACTATCTTGTAGGTAGGAAGAACAGAATCCTACTTAGAATTCCTCTTCTAGGTAGTAAGAGATGCTAGGAAGAGAATCACATGCCTTTACAAAAATGGTTTTCTGAACATCTACAGCTATATTAATGAGTATTAAGAAGTTCCAGAATAAGATGAAACCCGGTTCAAATCCGGGCATCCCATAGGGTCCCCCCATTACTGCCAGGAACGACTTCTAAGCGCAGTCTGGAGTAGCTCCTGAGCGCCACCAGGTGTGACCCAAAAACCAAAACCAAAACAAAAGTAATAAGTTCCAGGCTATAAGTGACATTGTAAATTTTACAGAATAATTTTAAATTTAAAATAATTTTAAATAATAAATAATTAATAATAAATAAATTTTAAATAATAATAAATTTTACAGGGATGATTTTACAGAAGAAATTAAAAGAAAAAATGATTTCAATTACTTACATGTTTTCTCTCTTATTTTTATATGATAGAAATATTATATATACTTATATATACTTATACAGAAGGGGTTTAAAATACTCTAAAATTTTTTGCCGTTTTTCAAATATCAATAAAAACTGGACTTTAGCAAGTATTTGTAAACTAAATTACTTTCCTTTTTCCACAATGGGAACACTTGAGAGCAAGCATGATAGTCAGACTTGGATGAGGAGCAACAGTGCTTGCACCGCCTCCTTCCATATTAACCCTCCTCATGACACTTCCCAACTCAAATCTAGCTTTGCATTTTTTGTTCAAGACTAACAAAGGTGATTTAAGGACAATGGTCCCTGGAGCACAGGAAGTAATTAGAGTGCTAATTTTGACCAATTTCTTATAAGGTGGTACTTCCCAATAATCTAATGATAGCGAACACTTGACTATCATCCTATGGTTTAGAGTTTATTTTTTATTTTAAACCACACCCAGTGATGTTCAAGGGTTATTCTTTGCTCTACACAGAGGAATTATTCCTGGCAGAGCTTTGGGGACCATTTGGGATGCTGGGGATCAAACCCTGGGTAAGGAAAACACCTTACCAACTCTTCCGTTTCTCTGGCCCTAGAATGTGTTTTAAAAGATACTACCCTTGATTTTCACATCAACCCCATTAAGTAGAATTCACCCCACTTTACATGTGAGAACACAGCATCAGAGAATTTTAGGGATTTGCTTAAGGTTATACCTTGAGTAATGCTTTCAATGTTGCCTAGTCTTTCATATTAAAAACAAGCTCTTTGGAGAGGGGAACTACCACCCAGGATTAAAATAAAAAGAAAAATAACTGGGATAATTTTACAGAAGAAATTAAAAGAAAAAATGATTTCAATTATTCTCACCTGGTAGTGCAAAGATTATTTTTCTTACACCATCAATATCCAAGGTTGCAAATGTTGTTGGCAAGCTAAAGAAAACAACAGGTTGTCCATTAAAATCTGCTAACTATATGATGAATAAACCAATTATTCCATTTTTCTCATATGGCTCTCAAGTTTTTTATTAAAAAAAACCCAACTTCTCTAATATCTTTTATGGTAATCTTAGATTGACTTGATATTTAAATTAATCTAAAAATCCTTATACTGTTATCTAAAATATAAAATCCTTATATTCTATATTTCAAAAGCATTAAATAAATTTGTTTTAACATTTTCTGTTTTCAAATAATCAAACTTCTTTGTGTAGCTTATTTTTTTCCTATTACTGTTGTGCCACAGAAGCCTATTTCAAATTCTAGAGTTTCTATCTTTCCAGTTATTAATGTCTATACTATTTTTACTGGAGATTTATAATGATAATTCTTATTTCCAGAAAAATCCTTGGCAATACTGTCTGTCAGATGATTATTTTTCAAGATGAGTAGTTTTCAATCTTTTAAAATTATATTCAGCTTTAGACATAAAAATCTCGCTTCTACACAGGGAATTAAAATGTCAAAATAACATGTCATGCTTAGAATAAAATGAAAGCGTTATTAATTGAAAAATGTTCTGAAATTATAATTTTTCAAAACCTTACTTGGATCCTCATCATTGTGGGGTGTTGTGGAGAGGGGTGAGTGTGAGAGGCATGGCAGATGAGAATTTAAGAAGAGTGGTTTTGGGGGAGTTGGAAAGAGTAGGAGATAGGGCATCTTAGCCTTGCATGTGGCCAAGCTGGGTTTGACCTCATGCTTCCTAGATGGTTCTCCCAAGCCCACCAGGAAAGCAGAGTCAGAAGTGTCCCGAGTACTGCCAAGTGTGGCCTAAAAACAAACAAAATTAATAGTGGTTTTTTTTTTTTTTTTGTTTTGCCTTTATTAGTTATAGCTAATCTATAAAATTTACTGTTTACAAAATTAGATTAATTAAATGTAAGTAATGTAGAATCTGTAGGGAATATAGAAATTTCCATTTAGTTGAAACAATAGTTTTAAAAGTAGTCCAACAGGAAAGCCTTGCATGTGGCCCATCCAGGTTTGACCCCTAGCATCCTGTAATATCCCCTGACTCTGCTAGGAGTGACTGCTGAGTGCAGAGCTGGAGTCAGCCCTGAGCACCACTGGGCATGTCCCTTAAAAAAAAAATAAGGCACCCAAAATTTTAAATATGTACTATTTTAATTTTAATCCGGGGTGGTTGTTCCCCTCTCTAAAATTAGTACTATATTTTTTAATTTGTACTATTTTTGATGTTCCAAAAATGGATACTTATTCATTAATAATAGTAAAGTAACTCATGAAATAACATGGATGACATGATGAAGGTGAGCATTTTTTGATGATTCACAATTGTAATTACTAACTTATTCAACTATGCTACGATAGTGACGTTAGGTCTTCAGAGTATTATGTGCTATTATTCACCTCTGAATCATAACTCCACATTGCTGTTTCCATAATTCATGTTTTTGGTTTCTTCCCCTCTAAGTTTTTATTTTCTTTTTGGCTTCCCTTAATGATGGGCTATGCTGGGGCTGGAGAGATAGCATGGAGGTAAGATGTTTGCCTTTCATGCAGGAGGTCATCGGTTCAAATCCCAGCGTCCCATATGGTCCCCCGTGCCTGCCAGGAGCAATTTCTGAGCCTGGAGCCAGGAATAACCCCTGAGCACTGCCGGGTGTGACCCAAAAACCACAAAAAAAAAAAAAAAAAAAAATGATGGGCTATGCTCATCTTGAATTTTAAAGCTTGTTTTAAGTTTGAGAACCATAGAACAATAGTTGGTTCTAGGGTAGTAATAATCAGACCATATTAGATGCCACTATTTTTAAAGAAACATCTTTTATTACACTGCTTATTTCATTTGGTTCTCAAAATAATTCTGTGAGATGATGGTTATTATTCCTTTTCATAGATGACTAAACAGCTCAGAGAGACTGAGTGACATAGCCAATCAATCAAGATCGGTCACCTAAGTGGGGGAAACCAGGACAAATGATATCTTTTCTAACTTTCTAAGCTTATAATTGAATAAATCTTTTATAGATATGCCTTTGTGACATCTATTTTTGGCTACTCAGGCTCTTTTATTTTTAATCTTTTTAACACTACCTTTGATTCTTTGCTGTGTTTTAGAAAAGAGATTAGATAATCATATTTATTTATGAATGGTTTTTTTAGCAGTGCTTTTTAATGTGGGATTAAAGTGATTTCCAGGATACATTTTGACAACTGCAATATTCACTGTAGATGACCCATACAAATTGTGATTGGTAGATTTGGTTGATAACACTTCAAATACTTTATGTCAAAGAGGTTAAATTGTACAACAAATGTACTACAAATATATTACAAATATGGGAATATCAAAGCAAAATTGTTTTTCGGTTTTTTCATTTTGTTCCTTGTTCTATTATTAAGCTGCAATTACCTTAATTTAATTTGGGGGTGGGTCATGCTAGGTGATGCTCAGGGGTTATTCCTGGCTCTATTCTCAGGAATGACTTCTGCGACCACAAAGGATGCTGGGCATTGAATCCAGTTCAGTTGCTTGGAAGCACCTTACCCAACTGTACTATCATCCCTCCAGCTCCACCTTTATTTTATTTGAAAATTAATTAGGACGGAAATATTTTTGGCAGGGGTATGGGTCACCCAGTGATGCTCTGTCCAGCAATGGGGTACTTAACAGTCACCTAGTGGTGCTGGAGGGGTTTATCAGAGATCAAACTCGGGACCTTAGAAATGTTAGGCATAAACTCTCGCATTTGAGTTAACTTCATGGCACTTGAAATTTTTTATCTTTATATTCTTCTTGTCTCTACCAGGTATAAAACTATTGTCAGTTTAGGGAAGCCAATACAAACTTCTGAACCACTTTTAAAACAAAACAGCATGTATAATAAGAGTGAGAAGGGACTGCACAATACTCATATTCTTACGTTTAAATACACTTTATATTTGTATTTAAAGCAAATTTAAATAGATGATGCTATGTTTCTCTAAAGCTATTAAAAATTCTTGGAGGGATTAGTATAGTAATACTGAAAGTACAAAACAATTATCACAATGCTATTATAAACTCTGATAACCCCAATAAATTAAAAAAGATCCTACAACAATAAAAAGAAAATTTTTTTTTTGGTTTTTGGGCCACACCCGCTGATGCTCAGGGGTTACTTCTGACTATGTGCTCAGAAATCGGTCCTGGCTTGGGGGACCATATGGGATGCTGGGGTTTCGAACAATGGTCCGTCCTAGGTTAGCGCAGGCCGCCGATCCGGCCCCATCAATAAAAAAATTTAAATCATGCATTGGTATCATGGCTTTCTTATTATGAAGTCTTTGTTGAGAGCTCAATCTATAAGTTTCAATTCTCTTAAAACTGAGTGTGACAGCTTTTACAGAGCAAAATAATAAAATATGACTTCAGTAGATGAAAACGTATTAGAAACTGATGAACTAAACTTGAAGTACTATATTGGAAAATTTAAAAGTACTAAAATGATATAATTAATGGGGCTAACTTAAATAATAGGGTTCATATAATTCTTAAGTAAGAGTAAATAATATCACATTTTTTTATTATACAATGATTAATAGCTTTATTTTTAGGTTAAAGAGAAGCATACTGACATGTTTTTGAGATATCCTCTTTTATTTCACTTAAAATTTACTTATTTTTTTGGAAGTGCTCATGATGTATTCCTGGGTCTGTGCTCAGTATAATTTCTGGTGGTGTGGTGACCTTGTGCAATACTGGTGATTGAACTGAGGTTACGAACTATATGCAAGAAAGAATCTTCACTCCTTTTCTTTCTCTTTGGCCCTTGTCCTCTGTATTTTTTGTTTTTGTTTTTTTGGGTCACACCCGGCGGTGCTCAGGGGTTACTCCTGGCTGTCTGCTCAGAAATAGTTTCTGGCAGGCACGGGGGACTCTATGGGACACCGGGATTCGAACCAACCACCTTTGGTCCTGGATTGGCTGCTTGCAAGGCAAACACCGCTGTGCAATCTCTCCGGGCTCTGTCCTCTGTATTTTAACAAAACTATAATTGTCCAGAGAAACAGGAAAAAGGAAGTCTGTGAATACATAGAATAAGCCTGCTTAAAATTCTTTTTTTTTTTTTCAGGTGAAAAGTGGATTGGGTTCTATCCAGAGGTGCTCATGGGCTTTCCTAGCTCAGAAGTGAGCTCTGGTGACTTACAAATGTGGTCCCAGTAATTAAACCTGAGTCGACAGCATGCAAGATAAGAACATTTATTTACCTTTGCACTAGCTCTCTGATATCCAAAAACAAAATACTTTTTCTGGGTTTTATTTGGGGAAGAACACACCTGCTAATGCTCAGTGGTTACTCCTACTTAGTTCTGCACTCTGGAATTATGTTTGGGAATGCTTGAAGAACCATGTGGGTTGCCAGAGTTTGAACCTGGGTCAACTGAGTGCAAGATAAACACCCTACCTGGTGCACTATCATTCTGGTCCCCTTAATTTCATTCTTAAATTGCAAATGGAAGCAAAGTCTGACCTGGAAAAGGCCTTGAATCAACAATTTCACACTAAATCAGGAAGATTAGGAAGGCTGAATTGGCTTGTCACTTCAGAAGGCTTCTAGAATTTGCATACAAGTTCCTTCCATATCTCACTTTTTCGGGGGTTGGGGTGGGACTTGGCCCACAATCATGGTGCTCCATACTGACTCCTGGTTTTATGCTGGGTGATCATTTCTAGCACTGCTCAGGGAATGATAAGCAGTGCCAGAGATTGAACCTGAGCTAATTATATGCCAGAAAAGCCTCTTAATCTCTAGCTCTCCAAAGCCACAACTGATAAATCTCACTTCTATGCTCTCTTAGTGTTCATAAGAGCATCCATCAAAATAGAATTCTCTCCTTTTTTATGTGCAGGTGTATGTGGTTTGGGGGACTAAACCTGATGTCTCAAACTGAGCTACACTCTAGATTTGAGAATATAATTCTTTTTTTTTTTTTTTTTGGTTTTTCAGGCCACACCCATTTGATGCTCAGGGGTTACTCCTGGCTAAGCACCCAGAAATTGCCACTGGCTTGAGGGCACCATATGGGACGCCAGGGGATCGAACCACCGTCCTTCCTTGGCTAGTGCTTGCAAGGCAGACACCTTACCTCTAGCGCCACCTCGCCGGCCCCGAGAATATAATTCTTAACTAAAGCACCACCTCTAGTATTGCTGAGAGCATAGATATATGCTGCAGTCTTTACTCCTCTTCAAAAAAAGAAACGTTTATAGAGTATCAAGGATCTGAGCAATCCTATTGCTGTTTAATGACATGGTAACAAATATTTGAATATTCATACTTGGTATTATTTTAGGATTTGCAACTGATTACAGAATCCTCCCCTATGAGAAAGACTTTTTTTTTTGTTTTCCCGTGAGGTAGTAATAAGCATTATGAGATGCTACTCATCAAGTATGTTTGCAAAGAAAAAATTGAATCTGAACCTAGTAAGCCCGTTATAGCTAATTTCTAGTTTATAGAGTATATTGAAAATAGGAATAAATTAAAACCTTACAATAGGGAGCTGTAGTGATAGAACAGTGGGCAGGGTGTTTACTTTGCAATGTGGCCAACTTGGGTTCAATACTCAGCACCACATATGTTCTCCGAACCCTGCCAGGAGTGATTCCTGAGTGCAGAGCCAAAGAGTAATCCTTGAGTATTATTCAGTATGGTCCCCAAACCAAAACATAAAAAAAACTGTCCCCAAATACCACCACCACCACCACAAAAACAGTCAATTTTAGGAAAGTGATTTGGTTGATTCAATAAATTAATGACATGATAAGAAGGTGGGATGAAGAAAGTAAATGTTTTCATTATTATCAAATACTATAAGTAGACTTGACTTTGATTCTTATGCAACACTTAAACGAAGGCATTCTTTTCCTTGATAGTTGGGAGAATTTGAAATTTTCAGAACACTAGATGATAGGAGGCATTTTCTTAGATAAGAGAATGATGATGATGGCATAGAGAATGTTACTTTTATTATTTAAGTTGTTTGTAAACCAAAATGACTAATTATCTATACAGTTTGCTTTAACCTATCCCTTTGTCCCCACAAAAGAAGAGAAGGAGATTCATAAAACTATTATTGAGAAATGTTGGTAGATACTAAAGCTGGGTGATGGAGACATAGGAGCTTAATTTTCTCACTATTTTTGTACGTTTGAAAATTTTCATCAAAAAAAGAAAAAATAGTATGAAGAGACAGTGAGAAAAAGAAAAAGGAATAAAATTACGGGATTAAAGGGATAAAAGGTTATGAGGGTTATTTTGCTTTATTTATAACAGACCTAGTAACTGATAAATAATTCTATTTATTCATCTATTTAAATTTCAACTAGAAGCTAATTTTTGTTAAGATATGTAATATTAAATTTCTTTTGTTAGAATAATTCATAGTAGAAAATGCAAAAATATAATGCATGTAAACTTTGTTTATCAATACAAGCCATACCAACTCCATATGTGAGATAAGATTATTTCCATACCCTGGTTTCATAAAAACCCTGCCAAAATGGATTTGAGCATGAAGATCAATGTCCAGCACCTGCTTGAGATAGTCCTGCAAATATGAAAAATAATCACTTTACTTTCAAACATTCTAACATTGAACTTTCAAAACAATAAAATGATATGAAATTTTAAGACTGAAAGGAAAAGAAATACCTTATTGTAGTGAAGTTGATCGCATTAGACATAAATTCCTATATTATCTAATTTCTTATTTATCAATCTTTTTGTTTAATAAGTATTTATTGAGCCCCTGGCATATGCTGATGACCAAGTTAAGCTTAGGGATATAAAACCTTGAATAAAAGAGATAATGTCCCCAAAAGAGAAAACAGAAAGTACATTCTAGTCCAATAAGTCAAAAACCACAATAATTTAGAATACCATTACCGAACTACTGCCACTCTTTTAAGATAATAAAAAATTTTTTTTGTGCCATACTCAGTGGTACTCAAAGCTTATTCCTGGCTCTGAGCTAAGAGATCACTTCTCATGTATCTGAGGTGCCAAGAGGGCTCCCAGAATTGAAGTCAGGCTAGCTTTCTGCAAGGCAAGCAAACACCCTGCCTGCTGTACAGTATCTCTGTCCTCAAGACCCACATTATAAAAAAAGGGGCATCACCGTAAATGCCTGTGTTCAGGAGGCCATTTCTGGAGCTATGTGGACCTGGTGGTTTAGGTGCCTGGGTTAGTAATATGGTGATGTCTTATCTAGTGGTGCTTGGTGCAACCAGGCCATCCGTGGTGGTCCTGGGAATAAAATACAGGGTTCTTTTGGAAAAAATCCACTTGAGCTATCTTTCTGGCCTCAAGTATTTTTAATTTTAATTTAATTAAGTTTAATTGTTTTGGATTTTTGGGCCACACCTGGTGGGACTCAACGGTTACTCCTTGCTCTGTGCTCAGAAATCACTCCTCGCTGGCTCAGGAGACCATATGGGATGACAGGAATCAAACCTGGTCCATTCTGGGGAGCTGTGTGCAAGACAAATGCCTTACCACTGTGCTATTTATTGCTATTGCTCCACCCCCCACCCAAGACTTATTTGTTTATTGATTTATTTTTGGGTTTTGGATCACACTTGGTGGCGCTCAGGGATTACTCCTAGCTATGTACTCAGAAATTGCTCCTGGCAGGCTTGGGAGACCATATGGGATGCCGGGAATTAAACCAGGGTCTGTCCGAGGTTGACCGTATGCAAGGCAAATGCCCTGCCACTGTGGTACCACTTAAGCCCTTATTTCGCTTTTAAGTGATTCTCAGGAGGCCTGGGGGTTTTTCTTAGTGATTTTTAGGCAGTGAGGTTCAGTGAGATGGTGTTGCTCGGGCCCTGTGGTCATTTGTCGGTGCTCGGGGGCCTCCATGGCTGTACTTGTGATACTTGGGGGGCGTGTGGTGCCAGGATTAGCAACATGTAAAGTACGTGCCTTAATTTCTGTACTACCTTTCTGGCCCCTCCGGAAAATTTTTATTTAAGAGAAATGATGTTTTGTTATCATTGACAGTATATAGGGCGGAGAAACCCTGCATCTCTTAGGCCAAGGGAATTTACAATCTTGTGTTTGTTTCCCAGGAAAGCAGTAAGTCTTAAATCTTCCTGGAAAATAATTTAAGAACATAGTTTTTATAGTTGTTCTTAGGAGGATTGGTTCAAACAAATTATTTCATTATAAGAGAAAGAGAAATAACCTGATCTTTCCCTAATACGTACTTTTATGTTATTATGTTCTCCTGATATCTAACACTGCAATTGCCTAAACAAAATCTTCACTGGAATATGAAATTTCTAAATTTCTCTTACACACACACACATACACACACACACACACACACATGCATGTACATGCTGAATCCTTAGTAAGCAGCAAGGATTTTTCATCAACATGTCAGTTCAACAAATAATTCTGAGTGCCTAGGAATTCTCTGTTCTATCAGGAATTCTATATGTGCTAAAGACTGAATGATGGACAACAGAGGCCTGGTCCTTAATACGAAGAAAACCTTATGGTATTTTATTGGGAAAAAACGTCTAAAATAAGCCCCCCAAATAAAAAAAATTACCGAATGGTACATGCTATGACAGGAGTAAGCAAGTATCGAGCTAAAGAATAATGGTTTTAAGAGAAAAATAAGAGGGGCTGAAGAGATAGCATGGAGGTAAGGCGTTTGCCTTTCATGCAGAAGGTCATTGGTTCGAATCCCGGCATCCCATATGGCCCACCCCCCCACCCCACCCCCGTTCCTCGAGCCTGCCAGGAACGATTTCTGAGCGTGGAGCCAGGAGTAACCCCTGAGCGCTGCCGGGTGTGACACCCCCAAAAACCAAAACAAAACAAAACACAAAAAGAGAGAAAAATAAGAAAAGGCCATTCTGAAGAGGTAGTGAGATAAGGATTTAGTCAAAGGAAATGTGGTAAAGTGAAATTTCAGGTAGATGCAAATACTTTTCAAGCAGTGAGAAGGTAATCAATGGAGTAGGAAGAGGCATAGGTTAAGGCTGGAGAGAGGCAGAATGACCTGTGTCTTACAGGTTATGACAGAATTTAGAAAACAGATAGGTTCACTACATACTTGCTAAATGAATGAAAATATTTCATTTTACTTAAAAACTTCAATTGCTAAAATGTTATTTTTAACTCATTTACAAATTTGATGGAATATTTCAGGGTCCTGTGATTAGGAAAATACATAACAAGAAAAACTGAGAACTATCACTGTTTTAAGTTTTTAGCTATTTTATATAGGGTATAGATTTTTCCTTCAACTTAGATAAGCTCTAGCAGTGTTAGAAAAATTGTGAAAGATTTAAGTGGAAAAAAAGATTATTGATGTCCTGGTAGCCCAATTCTGGGGGTTCCTTGTGCATCTCTTTGAACTAGTTATAAAAATTAAGATGTAGAAAATTGATAGTGAAAATGATTATCATCCAAAGAAATCCAAGTTAATTCTACCCTTGGAGATTCCATTATGTATTTGAAGGGTTAAAATCAGAGTTGTTAGCAAACAGATTTTGATTTGATCTATTTGTGTGTACTTTTAATTCTCCTTTTTTTTGGGGGGGGGTCACACCCAGCAGCACTCAGGGGTTCCTCCTGGCTCTACGCTCAGAAGTCGCTCCTGGCAGGCTCAGGGGACCATATGGGATGCCGAGATTCGAACCACTGTCCTTCTGCATGCAAGGCAAATGTCCAACCTCCATGCTATCTCTCCAGCCCCCATTAATTCTCCTTTGTGTATGTTGTAACATCCTGTTAGTTTCCTGCTTAGCACATGTTTTGCATACTGGAGCACTACACGGTCTGAGCACTGCTAGGAATGGCTCCTACCACAGAACTGGGAGTAGCCCTTTAGCAAAGTGTCAGGAGTGGGGCCCGGACAGATAGCACAGTGGCGTTTGCCTTACGAGCAGCCGATCCAGGACCTAAGGCTGATTCGAATCCCGGTGTCCCATATGGTACCCTGTGCCTGCCAGGGGCTATTTCTGAGCAGACAGCCAGAGTAACCCCTTAGCACCACCGGGTGTGGCCCAAAAACCAAAAACCAAAAAAAAAAAAATAAGTGTCAGGAGTGGTCTCCCCAGACTCACGACCAAATCAAGTTATCGGTTAAGTAAAATCTGAGGTGTTCATTTAATATATTTGAGTTCAAATTCTTGTCTTTACAAATTATGCTTTAATTTTGCAGGTGCCACTGAGACACTCCATTGATTTTTATTTCTGACAGGAATAGGAAACCTTCAATTTCAGACTATGCACTTTACAGATGACTTAAACCTATGCACATTTTCCCTTAGTTCCTAGAGTGAGTACCAAGCAGCAATAAAATATGAACTCAGTTACTCTTCAGTTTCTATTTTTTGTTTGTTTGTTTGATTTTGGACCATACCTCGCTGTACTTAGGAGTGACTCATGCTGATGCTTGGAGAGCCACATGTACTGCTGGGTGTGGAACCTGGATCAGCCACATGCAAGGCAAATTCTCTACCCACTTATTAGTGCTCTGGCCCCAGTTTCTATATTTTTGTCCTCTTCCTTTGTGCCCATATATTTTGGCTCGTGTGCATAACCAATAAGGTCATCTTTTGTGAAAGAAGTGATTGGTAACCTGGTTGTATAGTCTGATAATTTGGTTATTTCTAGAAATAGATGAAAGACATATTATATTCCCTGTTTTGTTTATTTATCTTGAATTCTCAAACTTCAAACAGTTACTAATAGGAAGAAAAGGTGTTCTTTACCTGCAGACTGGTGAGCTTCACCCCACCCCACTGCCCCATGCTGACTCTTGATCTGTGGTTAAAGTTGTAGAGCTGATGTATGTTTGATTTTTATATGTATGCCCATATAGGTGCCTGTGAATGGCATGGGTTAGTGAGTAAATGACTTTTTTTTTTTCTATCTGGAGACTAAATATATGCCTGTGAGACTACAGGGCAGACTGGTTTTCCAGGGGTTATTCCCTGTGTTTAAATCGAGCCAGCAAGACAAGAGGCCCTCACTCAACTGTTAGTTTCAGCAGCATTGGGAGAAACAATTTCTGGGCTACAGAACTTTGGATTCCCCAGGGAAAACAAAATGAAACACTAATATTTTGTTTATTTCCAGATCTAAAGGTGTTTTGTTCATTTTTGGGGGGGGTTGGGGGGAGGCCACACCCAGAGGTGCTCGGGGATTACTCCTGGCTCTGCACTCAGAAATCACTTCTGGCAGGCTCAAGTTATCAAACGGGATGCTGGGGTCAAACCTGGGTCGGCTGTGTGCAAGGCAAATGTCCTACCCCAGTGCTATTGCTCTGACCCCCAGGTGTTATGTTCTGACTTGATCAGAAAAGTGATTATAAAAACGGAATATTCATTTTATTATTTATTATTATAATTTATTTATTCTTTTATTATTTTTTTGGGTCATACTCGGCAGCGCACAGGAGTTACTCCTGGCAGGCTCGGGAACCATATGGGATACTGGGATTCAAACCACCATCCATCCTGGATCAACTGCATGCAGAGTAACACCCTACCGCTGTGCTCCAGTCCCCAAAATGGAATAATCTTTTTTTTGTGTGTGGTTTTTGGGTCACACCCAGCAGTGCTCTGGGGTTATTCCTGGCTTCAGGCTCAGACATTGCTCCTGGCAGGTACGGGGGACCTTATGGGACGCCGGGATTCGAACCGATGACCTCCTGCATGAAAGGCAAACACCTTACTTCCATGCTATCTCTCCGGCCTCAAATGGAATATTCTTAAACTCCCCTTAAATTAATAAAATATAACAATGAACAATTTTTAATTTTGGGGGTTTGGTCTAAGTCACAACCAGCAGTGTCAGAACTGGCTTCATACAAGTATCTTAATTCCTGCATTATTTTTCCAAATCACTTTAACACAAACCACTTTAAAATTTTATGTTTGGGGATTACATCTGGTAGTGCTCAAGACTTACCCCTGCGTCAATACTCAGAGATCACTAGTTGGGGCTCAAAGGACTATATAAGGTTTTGGGATGAAATCTGAGTCATTCTTATACAAGGCAAGTGTCCTATCTGCTGCACTATCTCTCTTATTCTGAATTTAACAATTTTTGTATGTGCGACACATAAGATATTTTCATCATAATTTTAAGAATTACAGGGGCTGGAGAGATAGCATGGAGGTAAGGTGTTTGCCTTGCATGCAGAAGGTCGGTGGTTCAAATCCCGGCATTCCATATGGTCTCCCGAGCCTGCCAGGAGCGATTTCTGAGCATAGAGCCAAGAGTGACCTCTGAGCGATGCCAGGTGTGACCCCTCCACCCCCCCCAAAAAAAAGAATTACAGTTCATGTGGTCAGATACTGAGAAAATGATACGATCAATTATTTATTTATTTATCTATTTATCTATTTATTTATTTATTTATTTATTTATTGTTTTTTTTTTTGGGTCACACCTGGCGACGCTCAGGGGTTACTCCTGGCAGGCTCAGGGAACCATATGGGATGCCAGGATTTGAACCACTGACCTTCTGCATTCAAGGCAAACACCCAACCTCCATGCTATCTCTCTGGCTCCAATGATTTAATTTTTAAAGGAAAACCTGGCCACTCTTAGACATTTATTAATTTACAAGTTAATTTTCTTATGTTTATATAGATTTATTCATTAAGCAAGTCAACTCAATTCCTACAAAATATTTAAGATTGTGAAAAATGTAAAATGGTTCAACAAATTGAACTATGTTTTTATTTTTTATATTTTTGGTTTTGGGGCCACTCCCAGTGATGCTCAGGGGTTACTCACTCCTGGCTATGTGCTCAAAAATCGCTCCTGACTTGGGGGACCGTAATGGGACGCCGGGGATGAAACCCAGGTCTGTCCTGTGTCAACCATGTGAAAGACGAATGCCCTACCGCTGTGCTATTGCTCTGGTTCCTATTTTATAAATTTTTAATTTAAATAGTAAACATGTTGAGAATGTGCTGTTTAAAAATATTTTTTAAGAACCTTTAATTTAAAATTTTGAATTGATAATATATTGATAATGAATATTGGTATTAAATTGATAGTATCATCAGATCTCTAGGTGAATTTAAGTAACAATACTGACTATCATATTATTGAGTATGATTTTAAGCTGATAAAACTTTTTTCTTAATTACTTTGCTACTTAGTTTTATATATTATATATATCTGTATAATGGTAATGAATATGTTAATATTTGCTATTTTAATTAAGAGGATACACAAAGGATGTCCATAGCTACAGAAAATTATGTTTTGTGTGTTTATGATGTGTGATGGACTGGGAAAATATTTATATTTATTTATCAATCATCTATGTTTCTCTGTAACTCCTGTAAAAGATATAAATACATTTTTTGATGTGTGCTACATCCTGCAGTATTCAAGGCTTAGTGTTGGCTCTGCACTCGATGTAGATTTGCGGGATCATATGGGGTGACAGGGCTCAAACCTTGGGGCCAGCATGTGCATGACAAATGCTCAAACTACTGTAGTATTTGTCTGGTTCCCAAGAGTCTTTTATTTTTTATTAGACTTGACTGCACTCAGGCGTCACTTTTGGCTCTACTCGCAGGAATACTTCTGTTGGTGCTTGAAGATATCATCCCAAGGAATTGAAATACAGTGGAAGACAGTGCCGTACTCACTGCACTATTGCTCTGGCCCCGAGATTATGGATGGTTGTGCCTAAACTAGGAATAACAACAACAGAGAAGTAAAACTATGTATGCTCTAATAGTTTGGGTGGTGCTCAGGGGCAAGGAAAGACCTACTTACTTACTGTACCATTGGTCTGGCACTTCTCTATCTTATTTCTGCACCCCCCCCCCCCCCAATCTTTACCCTCCCTTTCTTCCTCCGTTGCTTCTACTGGGGCACGTAGGAATCATATTTTTGTTACTAGAGGATGTAAATTGCTAAGAAATGACTGCATTCATGCCTTTCTCCATTCATCCTGGTCCCTCTTCATTTCATCTCACTCAAGGAGCTCTGAAGGACAATTATCAGCTCCTATGTTATAGTTTGAGACGTCTAATTTCTAAAATATTCATCCTAGTAAATTAAAGGTGAGTAAAATAAATAGCACATTAAATAGAAAAGATTAAAATAAAACCAATACGTATTACTATACTGACTGAGAATATCTTCAGGATAAATAATTTTTTTTGCTAGTACCAGTAAAGAAGGGTAAGGCTTGAGGCTTTGTTCTTACCATAATTGAACCAATAACTGCCAAGCCTATGTATGCTATAAGCTTGCTGCCTCTTAAGTAAGATTAAAAAAAAAAAAAGACAAACTTGGGGCTGGAGATTGCCTTGCCTGTGGCCGACCTAGATTTGATCCCCAGCAACCTATATAATTCTACAAGCCTGCCAGGAATGATTTCTGAGCACAGAACAAGGAGTAACACCCTGAGAGCCACTGTGTTTGGCCCCCCCCCAAAACAAAACAAAACAAAACACAAAACCAAAATACATAGGAACTGATGGTAAAGAAAACTGACATGGTGTTAAATTATTTATTATAACTCTACTAATCTTAGGAGAGGGGAGTAATAGCAATTTGCTCCACTAGCGCTACAGACTTCTACAAGATTGAGGCAATCTCTACACTCAAATATTCTTGTCATTCTATGACTTTTTGGCAGCCCGCATGCTATTGTTAAACATGTTCAACTAGTCTGGGAGTGAAAGGCAGGCATTGTCTGTTTGGTATGCCATATTCTGACATTTGCTCTCAGTGTCAACCGTTTATTTAACAGTCAGATCATAAATTTAGGCAGTTTTATAGCTAGCAAAGGAAGGCTCAAGAATAATCATAAACATGAGATCTAGCTTAAAATAAAGCATGACCTTGGAAAATGTAAATTTCAGTAAAAGCTGTGATTGTAGTAATATTCTATTTTTACTTTTATGCCATACAATTGATATCTGGTTGCTACTGCCAGTGGTGCTTGGGAGACTAGGCAGTATATAGCTCTCCTGCATACAAACTGTGTGCTCCATTGTTTCAACTATCCCTACAGTAACATATACCCATGTCTTGTAAAATTTCAGTTGTCATTAATTTGAAAAAAAATAAAAAAGGAATACAAATATTTTGTGGTCTGAAATATTTTCTATTCAAACATTATGGCTGGTTATTGTAATAAAAACACTTTGCAACATTCAATTGATTCATTATAAAACTTCACTAAGAAAATAAATAATATTGAGACATTCAAATTATAGCTTTATAGCCCTTATATATTATGTAAATATACACTTAGCCATAAAATTCTGTGTTTATATTGTTTTTATCATTATTATTATTGGGATTGTTTTTCAAAAGGGATACAACAAGGATGCCTATTCTCTTTTTCTTCCCTGTGCGAACTTAAGGGTTTATTTTTATTTGTTACCAGCTTGGAATATGTGGCAGGGAAGGACATCTTTAAATTTAAGTGTAAGAAAAAAATCATAGAACTTCATCTTGGGGTAAAGATGACCTATAAAGGAAGTTCAAATGTAGTTAAGTGGAGTGAACAACAAGCTAGAAATCTCTAGCAGAACCATTCTTCTAACTGTTCTCATTGGTGTTCCCGAGTTAAGTTCTCTGACTTCTTTACATTGTGTATAACTTTTAGAACGCCCACACAATGACATAAACCTCAAGTATTTCCAGTTTTTCAAAGGCTGATACTACATCATAGTGAGCAGATGTATTCAAGGACATTACATGAATACATTTTCATGGGTCTTATAGTTTTCATACCTTTTCCCCCATGGATACACCTCCTGACGTGATGATGACATCAGCACGACTGATACCCTCGTTCAAGGCATTGAGTAAGTCATCTGGGCTAGAAAAAATAAAGAAAATATTTTAACATAAAGCAAAATATTTCAAAAACAAAACAGTCAAAAACAAAACCACCTTCCTCACTAAGTATTTATTGCCATAAGTATATGATCTTCTATATTAACTGGGAATTAGGACTCTGTATAAAGGACTCTATAAACTCGAGGACAAAGAACCTTATTAAGTGCTCAATAGTGTCTACTTCTACATTTACAGAGATGTTTTTTTTATTTAATTAAATAATATAGGAATAATAGAAATTCTGTACCAAAAATCACATATCCTAGACAATTCCAGACAAACTGGGGAAGCTGGTAATTCTACATGTTTCACAAAGTGCGTGATGCAGTCTATAGTGATGGTAGTGGTGGAATGACTTCATCAAAGTCAAGAGAATTCGCACTAGCAAAATCTTAGCATAATGATGGTGATTATAATATTTCTATATTAGTAAGGAAAATTGTCCATCTAGAGAGAAGAAAAAAATAACTATGATAGTTGTGGTAGAACATGATTTTGGAGAGCCCACAAGTTTAAGAATTTATACTTCAACTAATAGTAAAAGAGAAGTAGCTGTTAGAGACTCATATTAGGCATGTTGCTTACAACTGGTAAAAACAGTGAACTAAGTCTTTTTTTAAATTTTTATTGAGGCCAATGTGAATTACAAGACTTTCACAGTTGCATTTCAGGCACATAGTGACAGTGAGTTAGAGCCATTCCCATCACCAGTGTTATTCCCTCCACCATAATTTCCAGCATGCATGCCATACTTTCACTCATAGCCCCCCGGACTGCTAGTGTTAACAGGTCCCTTTTGTGTATAGCTTATTATAGTTTGGATCTTTTGATTGTATTGTCATTGACTTTGGTTTGGGTATTTAGGTATGACTATTTTTTATTCCCACTCAATGTTCCTGAGATTGCTTGGCCTCTGGATCCCATCTAATTTTTTTTTCTTTTGTCAATTTGTAGGAAGACATAGAATATGAGGTAGAATAGATTCAAGTTCTATGGTTCCTTGGTTAAGTAAAAAAAGGCGGGAGCCCCTATCTAGAAATTATAAATAAAATTAAAAGAAGAAAAAAGGTGTTGTTATTGTTGTTTGCATAGGCACAGTAAACGTTGGGGAAATTAGAAAGGAAATTCTCTTGGCCTAAGAGATACAGGGTGTCTCTATCCTTGAATCATACTTTCGATAGACAGACTACAGATTCCGGGCATGTTAGTTGTCAAACCCGAAGGTCTTTATGGTCCCAGGAAAAGTTCTGCTCAGTCGTGGTTGTCAAAGTCAGTCTTCTATAATTAGAGATCTTGGTTTTTGCACAGATCCTAGGATGAACTAAGTCTTTTGATCGCATGGTTCTAAGACTTGGGAAGAACAGATGGGGAAAAAAAGAAAATAACTTATCCTTTAGATTTGAGAACAGCAGGAAAGATTTACTAAGCATAAATAAATGAGAACTTCTACCTCCTACAATTTGAGACAGCAAGGTTTATGGAGGACAGGAAAGCAAGGAATAGCTGAAAGGAACTACAAAGATTTTGGGAATCTACATTGTACTTGCATTTCCCTTTAAATGATGGGATTCTAGCAAGAAACCATTTGAGGATTATTTGTTCAACCTACACTCCTCTATACTGAGAATTTAATGTTTGGTAACTGAGTGTTTCATTTTTTTCATTATGGACATCTAACAGTAATATAAAAACAGTACGACCTGAAATTCTAATTTTTTTTAGTTCCTGCTTTTAGTTCTTAATGAGGTCTAGATTTTCTCTTAGGCTCCAGAAGATAATCCTCATGAGTTTATCTACCTATTATCATACATTCTTCCTTTAGCTAGTTGCAGCAAGCTTCTGTTAACTTGAGGACACATTATATTTCAATGATGTAGAATATGTTCTTCCTAATCTCTTACGGCTAGATGTTTGTTCATTTCCCTTTATCTTATGTAATACTTAATGAGAGGAAGAAGAGGAAAAAAGGGAGACAGGCCAGGGTGATAGCACAGCGGGTAGGGTTTTGCCTTGCACACGGTCAACCCGGGTTGAGTCCCCAGCATCCTATATTGTTCCCTGAGCCCACCAGGAGTGCTTCCTGAGTGCAGAGCCAGGAGTAACCAATGTGCACCGTCAGATATGGACCAAAAACAAAGAAAAAATTATATAAAAAAGAAAAAGAATGGAAAAGGGGACAATAGAAGGAGAAGAACAAGTTGGATACCAGATAGCATAATGTATAACTAGGCTCAGGGGACTTTTTGTGGTGCTGAGGATTGAATCTGGGTCAGTCATGTGAAAATTAAGTGCTCTATACATTGTAGTATTGTTTTGACCCCAAAAGGTTTTCTTTTTGGTGTTTGGGTAACACCCGGTGATGTTCAGGGGTTACTCTTAAATCTGAACTCAGGAATTACTCCTATTGGTGCTTTGGGGATCATATGGGATGCCAGGGACCAAATCTGATTCAAATGTGTACAAGAAACCATACTTACTTGCATACCTACTGTACTATCTCTCTGGTCTCCAGAGATTACTTGAATGCTTGCAAGATTGAACTAGTGCCACAATCTCGTAAGAGTGTACTTGGAGATTTAG